>NW_015390123.1:49568-62404 GCF_001527695.2 Protobothrops mucrosquamatus
CTTGAATGAGGGGGGCCTTATTTACCACGGACCTGGCATTGCATAACATCAGCCGGTGATCCCGGGCCGGAGGGTCTAAGATCCCTGGGGACCGAGTAGAGTCCTGAGGACCGGAGCACCCACAAGCTTGTAAGCAGCGTGTGCGTGCTCCCAAAACCCGATATGGTCCTCTGCTCCCACCATATCTGCCCCTCCCACTTTAAGTATCTAAAACATTTCATCTCTCTTAGAGTGGTATATTCCAAAATTTTTCTATTTCTTTAACCATATTCAAACACATGCTTCTTTTTTAACTATTCTCTCTGATATGTCCCATAATCTATTTTCTTAGTTTCCATCTTAATTTTTTTTCTTTGCCCAGAATTTTTCTTAATCAATGTACTTTGCTGAATCAAAAGGTTTTCCCATATGATCATAGGTGTTGCTGTAGATATAGAAAGTAAATCAATGTCTTTGTCATGGGCATTTGCCCACTCCTTTTTATTAGGAATCTTTTTCCTTCCTCTTCTCTCCACTTCTTTTATCACTTTTTGTTTTTTCATCCAATCCTTTCTCTTATCTTCAAATTTGCTTTGTAATGTTGAAATGTAAGTTGTCTTTTCTTCCACTTGAATTGAATCATACTCTTTTATTTTGTGGAAGTCCATCTTTAAGTCTTTATCCTCAGATTTATATTCAGTCATCTCTGCTGTATTCTCCGGAGGGTTTTTTTTAGAATAAAATTAAGTTGATTTATACTTTCAAAGTTGTTTTGTATTTCTTTGTAGTTTGAGATCATTGTCCTTTGAATTGATTGCAGCTTATCGTATATTTCCTCTTGTAAAGTATACATTGTTTCTGTAGGTCTCACTTTATCTAAAAAGCTGTGTTTATTAAAGCTTTAAAGGCCATAGTTCGAACAATTAATCAGTGGAACAATCTTCCTCCAGAAGCTGTGAATGTTCCAACGCTGGAAATTTTCAAGAAGAGACTGGACAGCCATTTGTCTGAAATGGTATAGGGTTTCCTGCCTGAGAAGGGGGATTGGATTAGAAGACGTCAAAGGTCCCTTCCAAAATAATAATAATAATAATAATAATAATAATAATAATAATAATAATAATAATAATAATAATAATCATCATCATCATCATCATCATCATCATCATCATTATTATTATTATTATTATTATTATTATTATTATTATTATTATTATTATTATTATTAATCATTGCACAGTCAGCCAGATGTTCAGACTGGATTTGGCATTTTTGTCTACCTATCAACTCCTTACCAAGGACCTGGGATAGGCAGATGTGGATGTTTGATGGTATTACAGATATCGTTGCAGGATGGAAGCAGTTTCTAGTAAGGCCGCCTTTTGCAATTGAATAATGGCAAATTTGTCAATGCCAATGGTATTCAAGTGGTGTTCTAGTTGTTTTGGGATTGCATGCAAGGTGTCTATTACCATTGGTACTACCCTTGCTTGCCTTTGCCACAGTCTTTCTATTTCTATTTCTATTTGCAAGTCTTTGTATTTTGTTATCTTCTCCAGTTCTTTCTCATCTATTCTGCTGTCTCCAGGCACTGCCACATCCACTATTCAGACTTTTTTTGTCTTTCTTATCAACAATTGTTAAGTCCGGAGTGTTATGTTGCAGGTGCTTGTCTGTTTGAATTCTGAAGTCCCAGAGCAATTTAATTTTATCATTTTCTATGACTTTATTTTTTGATTCCTCCAGTTCTTGCTTACAGGCAAATGATATTTCTTGCAGATCTTCCAAAGCACCATTGTTGCTACTTTGTCATGCCGCTGCTTGTAGTCAGTCTGTGTGATCTTCTTGCAGCAGCTTACCAGGTAATCCACTGTTTCTTCAGCTTCTTTGCATAGGCAGCACTTACTGTCTGTTGCTGTCTTCTCAATTTTGACTTTATATGCATTTGTCCTTGTCTTGTGCAGCCAGAATTAGTCCCTTGATCTCTTTCTTCAATTTTCCNTTATTATTATTATTATTATTATTATTATTATTATTATTATTATTATTATTATTATTATTATTATGTGAGTTTCCTATAATATTCTTGGCTGTCCTCACCACTCTCTCTATGGACTTTTTATTTGAGACACTGCTGTCACCAAACCAGACAATGATGCAGTTTGTTAAAATACTCTCAATCGTTCCTCTGTAAAAAGTGGCCAGGACAGAAGGAGAAAGATGTGCTCTCCTCATCTGACACAGGAAATGCAGAAGCTGGTTTTCACACTTCACTAAGGATGATGTATGGAGAGACCAATTCAGATTGTTAGTTATCTGCTCCCCCAGTTACTTAATACTGTTGACCACCTCCACAGCTGTATCCTTGATACTGTATGACTATGCCAGCTCTTTCTAAAATCTACAATGATCTCCTTTGTTTTGTCAACATTTAGAACCAGGTTACTTTTATTGCATCAGTCCACCAGAGCCTTCACCTCTTCCTATAAGCAGGAATGATTGTTGAATGCCAAACAAAAATAAACAAACCGTATTTGCACATGAGTATTTTTCCCCTCCAGGTGTGCCAAACTAAGATGAAGCACACAGGAAAGTGCATCTTCTACAGAGCAGTTCTTCCGATAGGCAGACTGTAATGAGTCCAATGTAGGGGGAAGGCATGAAATCATATAGTCCTTTTCCTTTTTTTTTTTTCCCCAATAAAATTTATTGTTTTCATCATAAGAAAAAGAACATCACAGATATAACACTATATAATATAAAACCCACATCCCCCACCCACCCACCCCCCGAGACTTCCCAAACCTAAACCCAGGATAATATTCAAATATAAGTAAACCATTAATAATATCTCTAACTCCACAAAATATATAGTTCTTACATGAATAAGTGAAATATATATATAAGAAAAAGAAAGAAGAAAAAGAAACCCAATCAATTATAAAACCCAATTAATTAAAAACCTAAGTTATATTCCACTTTTCTATGCCTCTTTTGAATATAAACAATCCATCTTCTCCATATAGATAAAAATTGTTCATTTGAGTGGTTCTTCAAATAAGCTGAAATCTTTGCCATCTCAGCAAGATGCGAAACTTTCAATCTCCAATCTTCCATTGTAGGTAGGATTTTACTCTTCCAATTTTGAGCTATCAACAATCGGGCAGCAGTTAAACAGTACAACATCAAGTTAATTTCTTTTACGTCCAAATTTTGTGTAATACCTAGGAGAAACAGGTGGGGCAAAAAAATAATCCTTCTTCTAAATATTTGTTGCAAGTTCCACCACAATTTTATCCAAAAGGCTTTAATAACCTTGCAAGTCCACCACATATGAAAAAAAGTTGCATCTAGTTGTCCGCACCTCCAGCACTTGGATTCATAATTCTCATAAATGCGAGACATAGTTGCCGGATCCATGTACCATCTATAAAACATTTTATAAAAATTCTCACGTAGGTTCTGGGCTTGCGTAAATTTCACATTTCTCACCCATATCAACTCCCAGGTATCCATAGATATTGTTTCTCCTATATTTTGAGCCCATTTAATCATACAATCTTTAACTAGCTCAGTTTCTGAATCCAATTCTAATAAAACATTATATATCCTTCTAATTTGTCCTTTAGCATCATCTCTTACTTGTTTCAAAAAATTCCCATCTTCCATGGAAAAAGCAGTTTTTTTTATCAGTTCGCCATCTCTCTTGAGTTTGTCTATACACAAGCCAGGAAAAGTCTGGATTTTTCTGTTTCAAAACTTCTATTGGTTTCAGGCACCAATTACCACTACCAGTCTGATATAACAAGTCTTTATAAGATGGCGCCTCCATTACCACAAATCTAGGTATAGTCAAGAAAATATGTGATGGTATGACCCAAATTGGAAGTTTAACATCAAACTTAAAAAAGTATTTTTGCCAAACTCTTAACAGTGCCGCCCTTATTATATGATTTCTAAAAGTTTTATCAATCTTTTTCTGCATAAAAAGGTAAGTGTGCCACCCAAAGTACAAGTCCCATCCTTCAACATTCAATATCCTCTTGTTAGACAAATTAATCCAATCCGTCATCCATGTTAATACACAAGAGTCATAATAAAGTATCAAATTTGGAGCTTTAAGTCCTTCACGTTCTCTAACATCTTGAATAATCTTGAATTTAACTCTCGCTTTCTTGCCCTCCCAAATAAAGCGATTCAAATCCCTCTGCCATTCTTTCAAGTTCAATTCATTTTTTAAAATAGGTAACATCTGAAATAGAAAAAGAAACTTAGGTAAAATGTTCATTTTGATGGCCGCAATACGACCCAGCAAAGAAAACTGAAGTTTTTTCCAGCATAATAAGTCTTTTTGTACTAATTTCCATAGTCTTTCATAGTTGTTCTGATAAAGTTTCATGTTAGAGGAGGACAAAAAAATCCCCAGGTATTTAACTTTATTAACCACTTCAAATCCTGATGTTTTCGTAAGTTGATTTTTGTCTTTAGCCAACATATTCTTTGTAAGAATTTTAGTTTTATTGACATTGATTCTGAATCCAGCCACCTTGCCATATTGATGCAACTCTTGCAACAAAGATTCCAGTGACTCAATTGGTTGGGACAATGTAAAAACTAAATCATCCGCAAAAGCTTTAAGTTTATATTCTTTAGCAGAAATCTTTAAACCTTTAATGATTGAAGATTCTCTAATTCTGGACAGTAAAATTTCCAGTGACAATACAAATAATAGAGGAGAAAGTGGACAACCTTGTCTAGTACCCTTTTGTATGTCTATAGGTTCTGTCAAATCTCCATTAATAATTATTTGAGCACTCTGTTTTTGATAGATCGCCATTATAGCTGTTTTAAACTGATCTCCAAAGTTCATATAGTCCAACATTTTATTTAAAAACTGCCATTCCAATTTGTCAAAGGCCTTCTCCGCATCAAGAAAAATAAAAGCCGATGGTATTTGATTATTCTTGTCCAAATATTCCAATAAATTTATAATTTGTCTAATATTGTTCTTCATGTACCTACCAGATATAAAACCAGTTTGATCATCATGTATATAATGTTGCAATATCTGCATCAATCTATTGGCCAAAATTTTTGCAAAAATTTTATAATCCACATTCAACAAAGAGATAGGTCTGTAGTCTTTAAGTTCCAGAATTTCTTTATCATCCTTCGGTATCAAAGATATAAAAGCTCTCGTCCACGACTGTGGTATTTGTTCTCCCAGCATAATTCTATTAAATAGAATTTTTAAAGGTTGTATCACCACCATATAGTCCTTTTCCAATCTCTCAAAACATTTCATCATAATAGTAGTGAGTGCAACTGGATGATAATCATTAAGACATGTGATTATAGTTTTGGGGGGGGCACTGGCACAATGATTGCAGTCGTAAAACACAATGGAACCATAGCCTGATGCAACGAGAGATTGAAGATGTCTATGAGAACAGTGGCCAGATGGTCAGTACACACCTTAATTACTCACCCAAGGATATTATCAGACCTGCAGCTTTTTGAGTATTGACTTTCCACAGGACCTTCCGAACAGCAGTTGTATCAAACCTGAGCACCTGTTTATCATGAAGGGGAACAGCCTTTCCTGCCAGAATGTTGTTTGTGGCCTCAAACCATCCAAAAAAGCATACTCGTTCACATCAGTATGTTGTCCATTCATTGCAGCCTCTTTAAATATGTTCCAGTTTGTGCACGCAAAACAGTCTTGTAGAGCTTCCATAGTTCCTGCAAGCCACACTCTCACTTGTTTTCTAATAGGTCTCTCCCTAATTTACAAAGGCTTATATGCTAACCTAAGCATCACAGAGAGAGGATCGGAGGAGCCAAAATGAGGGCGAGGGGCAGCCTTAAATGCTTTCTTGATATTCCTTCAGTCCTGGAAACAAACTTTCACAATGTGACAAGGTTCTTTTTTTGAACAGTGATCATAGAACTGAACTGGGTGAATTGATGAATCAAGAAATAAATTAACTGATATTTTGGCGGTCCAGTCTGTTGTCAAATAATAGAAAGAAAGAAGCAGACATTAGTAGGTCACAATACACAAAAATGTGAATGACTACCTTTGTAAAAAAACCTTCCATTTAAAAATACCCAAAAGCTGAAAAATGTAGACAGAGGACACGAGGACAAAAAGGAGGACATCCCTTCCTTTTTCTGGGGGTCAGGGAACCCTGGATCTCAGGACATGGAAGGATGACTCTAGTCTATACCACACCAGAATATTGCAATAACTGATCTATCCACTAGTTCCAGCCTTGGCTTCTCTTTTAATATAATATATATTCTGTGGAAATGAAAGAAAGCAATTGCTTAAGTTTAGAGTGGTGTGTGTGTGTGTGTGTGGGAAGTATATAAAGATTTTTTGCAAAACTATTGTTTACTGTTAGGTGCAACTGCAGCCTTAAACACATTTCTCTTTTATCTATTTGCTTTGCTGAACTATAGTTCTTGATCATTCTTAATCGTTTGCTGACTGTAGAGGACAACATGAAGCTGCTCACCATCTTTCTCCTTGTGGGCCTTTTGGCTCTTGGGATGGGTTTCCCCTCTGAAGCCAAGAAACATAAAGGTGAGACATAAAAGTAGCTGTTTGGTGAACAGAGATATTGGAGAAAATAGCAGGAAGCCGCACTGAGTTTGATGCCTGCATCTTTACTTATAAGTCATCTATTTTCTGTGGACAGTTAAATGTTATTTTCTGTAGTGTTGCATTTGTTGCCATTATTATCATAAAAATGTAATAACATATTTTAATCCATAATGCAGTTCCAGAAATATGCAAATGTTTAAATTTTGTTGGAGATGTTCTTCATACAGTTTACTGTAGTTCTTATATTATTCAATCAATGGACTTTGAGAGATTTTTTTACTTTTTTTATTATTATTGTTACATTTTATTAGTGCTTAATAAACATCATGTTTTCTGGGTTACTTTTTGTTTGGCTTAGTAATACAGGTTATGTTCCTATCCTCTATACCAGGGGTGTCAAACTGCCGGCCCGTGGGCCAGACACATCACGTGGAAGCTGCGCTGTCTCATTGCCGGCAATGGCAAAACCGTCCTGATACGTTGCGCGACGTCACATGATGTTGCGAGTTTGACATGTCTGCTCTACACTGTTTTTCCAGCCATTGATAAAATAAGCTCCATGTCTGAAAATATTCTGTATCTACTTTCTCTTTACTCCTTAGCATGAGACTGACATTTCAGCACAGTCCAGTATCTTTTTAATTATCTCTTCATCTGATGGTTTGTCTTCCTTCTTCCAGTGTTGGGGATTTTTCATATGTATGCTTGATATATAGATATTTGTCCAATAAAGTTTTGTTTTCAGCCAGGCCAATTCATGGTTATGTTGGGGATTTCAAACTCAACTTCTTCCATATTAGTCCTGGGCTGCACTTTTTAATTTATAGATATTGCATCAGGCAGGTTATATGCAAGACAGGATGGAATGAAGAACAGGCTATATTCTTGAAGAGTGAAGACTAAGTGGCTGTGTTCATATCAGCTGTTGAACCATAAAGTAACAAGCCACATTTAATCAAGGATAGCAACAGGCCATGCTATTTAACCACTGTCCCTCTAAATTTCCTTGACATAAATTTAAGTGGAAAATACAGTTTGAAGCTGAAAATATCAGTGAATTGACTTGGTCTTTGAACGGAATACAGAGTGTGGAATTCTACAGAGAACTGGTTTAACAATATCTGTGAGAAATTTTCCTTCTGCTCAGTGTAAATTGGGAATCTTATCAAGGCCAAGAATGCCTCCTTAGTGTCAAACAGCAAAATCACATTCTATATTAAAAAAAATGAGGTATTCAATGAATAAGATAGTAGTTGCACCACAGCAGAACTCAGGATGGAGAATTTTTTTTCCCTTCTCAGAGGGGTAAGTCTAGCAATGGATAGAAATCCTTTCTAAGGTAGCTCTGAAATTATGGCACAAACAAACACAAAAACTAAGCAAGTCATCCCTTTTATGAGTCTCCAGGAAAATGAGTGCAGCTCTTCTTTTTAACAATCTTTAGTAATAATTTTGCTGATGAAAACCATAGTTTTGGACAATTGGGACAGTCAACTCAATACATGAAGCAATGCTTATGAACTTTCCCCAGCTTTCTTTTGCAAACGGACACTTAACAAGGCAGTTGATACATGATTCTGACTGTACATTACATTTTAAGCTTTGTGTAAGGAATAGAACAAGTGTATATACATACATACATTGATTCCAAAATGGTTTGTTTTCTCCATGCACTATCCTCTTCTCTTGGCAGGACAAAAGGTTTGTGAAAAGCCAGGAAAGTGCCCAGCCGCTGCTTGCAATAGCCCTGATGGCAAAATTGGGGAATGCTACAGTGATGCTGATTGTCCAAGAAGGCAGAAGTGCTTTCGTATTTGTTTATAAGGATATGTACATCTGTAATTTATCAGACTCAGGTAGGACTTTATGTGCCCATTCTTCTCAAGAACACACTGGGTTTTAAATTATCATGTTGTCCTAAAGAGCAGGTGGCAGTTGTGACTAGGATGTCCTTTGTGCAACTTCATGTTGTGTGCTAAAAGTGCCCTTTCCTGGATTGTTAGTCCCTGCACTCAGTCACTTAGGCCCTTCCCATCTCACATTTGGACTTCTGCAGGGCAATCAACATGGGGCTATGCTTGAAGAGTCTTTAGTAGGCAATGCTGGCACAAAATGCAGTTGGCTGGCAGTTCTGGGGTCCCCAGAGTGGCCCATGAAACACCTCTGTGTGAATGAGCTACATTGGTTGCAAGTTTGCTTCCTGGTCCAATTCAAGCTCTCGGTTATCACCGTTAAACAGATTATGGTATGGGTCTAGGCTAAGTGAGGAACATTGGCCCAAACCACTGACTCTGGCAGATGGGGCATGCTGTGGACCTCATTGGTCAAGGAATTCTGGCTGACAGGGTCCAGGAGAAAAGGCTTCTCTGCCATGGTTTTGGCCCTTTGGAACACTGTGTCCCTTGAGGTAAGGGCTGTGCATGCTCTCTTATGTTTGTGAAAAGGGTCTCAAAATTAGGCTCTGCCAGTTGCTCTTGGGGATGTTCCATACTGGAGCTGGTTATGGATTAAAAAGAAAACCCCACCTCCACCCATTTGTATTCTGGGATTCCTATCTTAACTAATGTTTGTTAATTTTAAATTTTAATATTTCATTGTTTTACTCTGTAGTTTTTATCATACTGGAAGCTGCCCAGTGTCATTTGACCATAAGATGGGGGGCTTATAAATTTAATAAATAAACTAAAATATTGTTCTACATTATTAAAACTTCTCATACAGGCTGGTCCTTGACTCTTATTTTAAATTCTTCAGCCATTCATTTACAACTCAAGTTCCTCCAACCCAGATTGACAGATGTTTTTCTTTATTATATCATTTGGCTGCTTCTTTGACAACATCTCCAGCAAATGGTTTCCTCTTGAAACTCGTTTAATAGGTAAAGATGCTCATGTAGTCACTTCTGGATTGCTCTTTATTTAAGTTTAATATATCATTTTTAATCCATAACAGGGTTCCCAATTGATGAAAGCGGTTTGATGGTTCAATGGTATTCAGCGATTTTACAGCATCTTTCTGATCCTTTCTTTGATCTCAGAAATGACTCTTGAACAAGAGAAGAAAACATCAAAATATCTGCTATGTTGCCATTATGTACCCTTTCCCCTTGTTTTTAAAAGATTCTTTCTTTCTTTCTTTCTTTCTTTCTTTTTTTCTTTCTTTCTTTCTTTCTTTCTTTCTTTCTTTCTTTCTTTCTTTCTTCTTTCTTTCTTTCTTTCTTTCTTTCTTTCTTTCTTTCTTTCTTAATTTCTTCTTTCTCTCTGTCTCTTTCTTTCTTTCCCTTCAGTCGCTTATTTTTCATTTACTATCACAAATAAAATTTACTTGCTCAAATGTCACCTTCCGTTCTTTCCTTTATGCCCCACGAATGCCACATTGGTCATCTGTGATGGACATTTTTAATTTCAATATTTCCCAAAGAAAAATAAATTATAATCCATGGCAATGTGGATTCCACTAAACTGTTGAGGTTGGTTTCACATTTCAGTATCACAAAGAAGAAAAGTTGTGAGCATTAAAATGAAAGTACTTCAGGGGTGAAGCACTTATAGGTAGACACTACAATACTTTGCTGTCAACTTGTAACTTTCATAGAAGCCCTGAAAAATCCTTATTTTTGTATGCATTTAATACAGCAAGCAGCTTACCTGTTTGTGTCATGTGAGTGTTTAATTTCAAATTATGTCATTACTACAATAAGTTCAATGTGAGCATTCTTGCCTGAAAATATGACTGCTCCACTAATTTCTGTTATTATCTAACGTTTATTTTTAAAATGTCACTGACTTTGACAAGATCAGCCACACTGTTTGAACTTTCCTGAAGGTAGATGAACATTTTGCTGTGCCTGGGGTCATTTCTGCACTAGAAACTCATGGCAAGCTGCCATAGTACCTTGTCTGCAGGATGGAAAATTCCTCCAAGCTACTGGATGGGATGAGACATGGATTTCTCCTGCCAAATGGAAATGGCAAGCCCTGCAATTCCAAGGGAATGACTGCAAAATTACCCTCTCATCAAGAGCAGGAGCAGAATAAATTCATCTTCCCAAAACCCAACAATAGCCAACCTCACATTGAAACTCATTTTGTTGGTTCAAGTTTGTCAAGATCTTTTTGGATCCTGAGCTTGTCTTCTGGGGCGTCGTTCTCCTTCTATTCCCTCACCTAAGTCATTTATGAAAATATTGACGAGTACTGGGCCTAAGATGGAATCCAGTGGCACCCCACTGCTTACCTCCCTCCATATAGATATAGTACCATTAAGGATGACTCATTGAATAAGGTTTGTCAACCAGTTACAAATCCATCTGGTGGTGATGCTGTCTATTCCACATTTTTTAGCTTACCAAGAAGTAGGTTGTGGTCTAGTTTGTTGAATGCCTTGCTGAAGTCTAAATATAGTATGTCCACAGCATTTCACTGGTCTACTAATTTAGTCACTTTGTCAAAGAATGAAATAAGTTTGGTTTGGCATGATCTGTTTTTAACAAACCCATGTGTCTTTTAGTTATAACTTTATTTGTTTCTAGATGTTCACAGATCTGTTTTTTTATTATTTTTTCCAGTATCTTCCCAGATACTGATGTTAGTCTGATTGGTCTGTAGTTTCCTGAGTCTATTTTTCCCCCTTTCTTTTTCAGCCTTCAGGTAAATCCTATCCAGGATTTTTGAAAGATAAGGTACAAGATAACATCTGCCATCTTCTTTAGAACTCTCGGATGTAAACCATCTGGTCCTGGTGATTTATATTGATCAAGATCAGATTTGTTGTTGTTAGTCGCAAAGTTGTGACCGACCCATCGTGACCCCCATGGAGAATGTTCCTCCAGGCCTTCCTGTCCTCTACCATCTTCTGGAGTCCATTTAAGCTCATGCCTACTGCTTCAGTGACTTCATCCAGCCACCTCATTCTCTGTCGTCCCCTTCTTCTATTGTCCTCAATCTTTCCCAGCATTAGGCTCTTCTCCAGTGAGTCCTTCCTTCTCATAGGTGGCCAAAGTACTTGAGTTTTAATTAGAGGATCTGGCCTTCTAAGGAGCAGTCAGGATTGATCTCCTCTAGGACTGACTGGTTTGATCACCTTGCAGTCCAAGGGACTTGCAGGAGTCTTCTCCAGCACCATAGTTCAAAGGCCTCAATTCTTTTGCGCTCAGCCTTTCTTATGGTCCAACTTTCACAGCTATACATTGCAACTGGGAAAACCATGGCCTTGACTATACGTACTTCTGTTGGCAGGGTGATGTCTCTGCTTTTTAGTATGCTTTCTAGATTTGCCATAGCTTTCCTCCTCAGGAGCAAGAATCTTTTAATTTCTTGGCTGCAGTCCCCATCTGTGGTGATCTTGGACCACAGGAAGATAAAATCTGTCACTACCTCCATTTCTTCCCCATCTATTTGCCAAGAATTGAGAGGGCCGGATGCCATGATCTTGGTTTTCTTAATGTTGAGTTTCAAGCCAACTTTTGCACTCTCTTTCTTCACCCACATCAAGAGGCTCTTTAGTTCCTCTTCACCTTCTGCCATTAGAGTGGTATCATCTGCATATCTTAGGTTGTTGATATTTCTCCCGGCAATCTTAATTCCAACTTTTGATTCATCTAGCCCTGCCTTTCTCATGATGTGCTCTGCATATAAGTTAAATAGGCAGGGTGACAGAATACAGCTTTGCCGGACTCCTTTCCCAATTTTGAACCAATCAGTGGTTCTGTGTCCAGTTCTCACTGTTGCTTCTTGACCCGCATATAGGTTTCTCAAGAGACAAATAAGATGGTCTGGTACTCCCATCTCTTTAAGAACTTGCCACAATTTGTTGTGATCCACATAATCAAAGGCTTTAGCATAATCAATGAAGCAGAAGTAGATTTTTCCTGGAACTCCCCAGCTTTCTCCATGATCCAGCGTATGTTGGTAATTTGATCTCTAGTTCCTCTGCCTCTTCGATATCCTGCCTGTACTTCTGGAAGTTCTCAATCCACACACTGCTGGAGTCTAGCTTGTAGTATTTTAAGCATAACTTTACTGGCATGTGAAATGAGTGCAATGGTGCGATAGCTTGAACATTCTTTGGCATTGCCTTTCTTTAGAATTGGAATGTAAACTGACCTTTTCCAATCCTGTGGCCACTGTTGAGTTTTCCAAATTTGCTGGCAAATTGAGTGTAGCACTTTTACTGCATCGTCTTTTAAGATTTTGAATAGCTCAGCTGGAATACTGTCACCTCCACTAGTTTTGTTGTTGCTCAGCTT
>NW_015390123.1:62431-73243 GCF_001527695.2 Protobothrops mucrosquamatus
CTCTTTCCCCCATAAGATCTACTGTCATATTCAGATCAATACAGTTCTTATTCTATCAATCAAACAAAAAATACCTTTCTAATATTCATCAATAATCTTCAGTCTATACATATCTTAATTAATTTGACATTCCATCTTTTAGACAATAACCTAATAAGTTTTTCTTAACTTTAATTTCGCATTGATATTTAAATTTAACATTTAATCTTTATCATTTCCGGATTTTAAATGATCCCAATTTCTCAGTCTCCTATCTCATATTTAGGGCTAATAATTTTTTTTCCTTTTCCTTTTTCTACATCCTTTTTTTCTTCCTTTCCAGAAAAAGAGAAAAAAAATCAATAAATAAACCATCAGCATTTATACCACAAGTCAATATACGAATTTAATTATTAGTATTTATACTTCTAAGTTTTATTTAACCTGTGTCTCAACTCATGACAATATCTTAAATTCAAGTCTTAGTTATCTATAAACATTCAAACTTTTAGCAAATCAATAACCTGGTGATTAATTTTCCCTTAATATTTTAATTTAACATTTAATATTTATCTTTTTTCCAAATTTTAATTAAGCACAATTCCTTTAACACAATTCCTCATATAATCTAATATTTAAAATACAGACCTTATATGTAAATTCTATCATATATCTTAATAAACTAATAAGACAATATAATATACTTATTTCAATATTTATATTTCTAGATTTTATAAAACCATTTTTTTTCTCAAATCATTACAATATCTTATGTTCAAAATACATATTCTATCCATTTAAATATATTCTATTTTGGATCTCATGTATAGATCAAAACCCCAATCCCTTTCAGTCTTATTCTAGCTTTTTTCCTCTGCCAAATCATCTTTCGTATCTTCGCTTTTAAATCATCAAAAAGATCTCCTTGTATTGTTGTAACTATTGTTTGATATTAATAAGGGCGTTCAGTTGCTGTTTTCTTAAGAGGGCTAGCTGATTTAGCAGGTCATCTCTTTATTTTTCCAGTTTGATGCAGTTGTCCCAAAGTATTTATCTTCTCTTTCATCTGTTTTTCTTTTTCATCTTCAAATTCCTTCTGATTTATAAGAAAAGTCCTTTTCTTGTTCTCTATTATCAGTTTCCTTTTTGTGTTTTCCACTGTTTGTATTTGTTGAGTATCTAAGTCTTCTGTCATAACATTTGGTTGTTTCCCCTTCTCTATAGAATTGTGTATGGATGATTCTTTAGTTGAAGTCATAGTTTGAGCCGGCATATGGAGAGTTTGGATAATTGCTTTTAACATATAAAGAATTTGTTCCTGTACTTCCTCTGTGAGAGAAATCCATTTCTGTTCTTCTTCCATTGTCATGTATTAAACTAAACAAAAAACTTACAATCAGAAAGTCCACCAAGTAAAAAGCTGAGCTGGGTTTCTTGCAGATGGTGCTTCAAGGTTGCTTTATATCTTATCTATTTTCAAGGCTGTCAACAAGTCTCTCTTAAAGAATAGCAGGTTACAGTCTCAAATTTAGCCAGCGAATGTCATCTCAGAGTTAGTTAGATCTTTTCAGTTTTCTTTTCCCCCTCTATTAAGGGGGAGAAAAAGAACCCAAATCTTCAATAATAGTTAGAGTAAAAATCAGAGAAGAAGAAAAAATAGAGAGTAGAAAGTTACAAGTCTTATAATCCACCAGTTTTAGAAAATAGAATTCCAATTAGGATCCCAGTATTTTTCCAACCTTTTAGACTCCCAAGTGATTGATAACAGCTGTTTCTGGAGGGACGGCTAAAATCCCCCTTCCCTCACCACAGGGGGGAAAGTACTTTAGCAGCTTATGCAGGTAATTAAGTAATTAGGATGTAAGAGAGGCAGATCTCACCCAATCCTTTCCACGCTGCTTTGAAGTTGCCAGATGTTAATGTAGCGCTACCTCCTCAGAGGCCGCCAATGCCCAGGCCCTCCCAGCCACGTCCCCCCTTGTCCAGCCTTGCAGCAATGTTCTTTAGAGATCGATGAGATGTCTTACAACCGGAGCTCACGCAGTTTTAATGGGTGGCAGGCTCTTCTTGTTGAAGCAGGACTTTCAGGCACGAACTTAACCAGTCTCAGTGGTTGATGCTCTGAAGATATATATAACAGCTCAGGGCTGCTTTAGCAGCAGGAGTAACAGGCCCCTGAGCAATCGTTCAGGATCCGATGAAATGGGGGGGGGGTAAACCCCGGCTCCAGATGGTAACAATAACAATGATGGCCAGTATGTTATGGCAATGGCTCATCTCCCAGGGCAACTCCCCCCACAATGTCCCAGCCCCTATGCCAGCAGCGATGGCCACAGTCCAGATGCCTCCAAAGTCCACAGCAACAGTTGGCACCACCAGTCTCTCTCCTCCTGGTGCTTCTTCTCTAGGATTCTTCTTCAGGTTTCAGGGTTCAAAACCACCCCCTTCCCTTACTCTTTATTATTAAAATCCGAGGCTAGAAACCCCAGCCAACTCCCTTACTTCACACTNCCTCTTCAGGGTGATTTTCGGCCCTTTTCAGGGCCCCCCAGCGATGCAAAACTGAACGGGGGAGAGAGAGCAGATCTCCCAGCCATCCATGGTGGCTGCGTGACAAAACCAGAAGCCAAATGGAAGGGCTGCCAAACTTCTGCGATCTGGTGAAGGTCATGCTCAGTGGTCACCCCTCCAGGGTGACTTTCAATCCTTTCCAAGGTCTTTCGGCAAAGGGAAACCAGACTGCGGAGAGAGAGAGAGCTCTCCCGGAACATCTGAAGGTGCCGCGATCCAGAACCGGAAGCCAGTTCTTCTGTGTAATTTTGCCACCTCTTCTTAATCTCTTCTGCCTCTGTGAGGTCCCTGCCATTTATCATGCCGATCTTTGCATGAAACGTTCCCTTCATATCTCCAATATTTTTGAAGAGATCTCTGGTTCTCCCTATTCTATTGTTCTTTACTATTTCTTTGCACTGTTCATTTAAGAGGGCATTCTTATCTCTTCTAGCTATTCTCTGGAATTCTGCATTCGATTGGGTGTATCTTTCTCTTTCTCTCTTACCTTTTGCTTCCCTTCTTTCCTCAGCTGTTTGCATCTTTGGCTGCAGAGCACATAGTCAATCTGATTTCTGTGTTGACCGTCTGGTGATGTCCATGTGTAGAGACGTCTCTTGGGTTGTTGGAAAAGAGTGTTTGCGATGACTGTTGTGTCCTGAGCCTGCTAAGAGTAGAAAAGCAGGCTCAGAATTGTTGCAAACAGTCCCGGGCAAACCAAAAGCTGACCGGGATCAGACAGAGCGGTGCCAGCCTTGTGCGCATGCGCAAGGCGCGAAAATGGTCAGTTCCTATTGGTTAACACTGTCTGGGTCTAAGGCCCTATAAAAGGCCTGCATGCTTTTGCTGCTTGCTTGGTTGTAGGAGAAGGTTAATAAAAGGCTTGTTGCTTCACCATGTGCACCACCAAAGATGCTCTAAAGAAACTGACTTATGGTAACTGGCATCACAGGTTAGCAGATTTCCTTCTTGCACACCGCACCACACCTTGCACAGTCACAGGGAAGAGCCCTGCAGAACTCCGCTGGGGTCGCTGCCTCATCACCAAACTGGACAGGTTGCACCCAGACCGGGTGGCTTCACAGGTGTCACAACCGCAGGCACCTAGGAGACTTCAGGTGGGCGATCCGGTCTGGGCAAGGAACTATGGGCCTGGACATCTCTGGGTTACAGTAGTGGTATGCAAGGTCTCTGGGCCGTTATCATATGAAGTAGCCTTGGATGGTGGCCGTGTTATCCACAGACACATAGATCATCTCCACTGGAGGCTTAATAGCCATGTTTCCACTCCTGGCTCTGCTCTGGGGGGGGGGAGGACCATAATCCGCATTCTGGGTTACTGGGTTCCAGTCCTAACAGTAGCTCACAAGCTGCTGAGTTGGTCGCTGAGGCTGTCTGGGGGTCATCCCAAGGGTCAGTAAGTGCTCCAAACAGGAATTCCCTGGAAAGGGAGTCATCCTGCACATCAGTTATTGCTCCAGACAGGGAGTTGCACTGGGGGTATCCACACAACTCAAACACAGCCATAGACAGGGAATTCCATCAGGGGCAGTTTCACAATTCAGTTATCGCTCCGAAAAGGAAGTCAGTAGCAAGGGGGTTTGCCATGGAGGTGGCTGCTGACTCTGGCACCTCCGGTACATGCATGGGGGCTTTGGAGTACTGGGGCACTTCTGCCACTCAGGCCACTCCAACTGCTCACCTTGGGCTCGAGGGACAGAGTTCCCAAGAGGAGTCCATTGTGGACTCGGGGATTTCCACCCCTCCAAGGTATACTGGCTTGGACTCAGAGGGTCCAGCCAGTCAGCAGCTGGGTGGGGCACCTGGGTATTTGGGGCATCAAAGTCCTGGCCTGCCTAGCCTGGCAGGCAAGCAGGTAGGCCAGGCACACTCACTGGCCATTAGAAGGTCACAGTGGGCCAAGTGCCCACCCAAACATCTAGGCAATTATGTGAGGTCTCTGTCAACACATGGGGAACCTTGTTAATCGTAGCTGGATGTGGGTTAACACTCAGTAAAGGTTGTCATATACTATTATGATTTTGGGTGTGTTTTGTTTAATTTAATAATTATTTTGTCAGCGCCAGACCAGAGTTACTCCACTCTCCCTGCCTTTTGACCAATGTACCTATGCATAAAGCTAGATGTGTTTTATCTAGGGGGGAGGGGTGTTGTGTCCTGAGCCTGCTAAGAGTAGAAAAGCAGGCTCAGAATTTTTGCAAACGGTCCCGGGCAGCTGCCCGGGACCAGACAGAGCAGCGCCAGCCTTGTGTGCATGCGCAAGGTGCGAAAATGGTCAGTTCCTATTGGTTAACACTGTCTGGGTCTAAGGCCCTATAAAAGGCCTGTGTGCCTTTTGCTGTTTGCTTGGTTGTAGGAGAAGCTTAATAAAAGGCTTGTTGCTTCACCATGTGTCTTCGTCAATTGCCAACAAACAGAAAACACAAAAATGACCATTGTATTCTCTTGGCAAAATTCTATCAGCCTGTGCCCTGCTTCATTTTTATATAAGGCCAAACTTTCCTGTTATTCCGTTTATCTTCTGGCTTCCTATTTTAGCATTCCAATCCCCCATGATGATAAGGATATCATTTTTTGGTGTTGATTCTATAAGGTGCTGTAGGGCTTCATAGAACCAGTCAATTTCGTCCTCTTCAGCACCATTGGTTGGGGCATAGACTTGGACTACTGTGATATTGAATGGTTTGCCTTGCATTTGCACTGAGATCATTCTGTCATTTTGTGGATTATATCCCAGTATTGCTTTTCCTACTCTTTTATTGACTATGAAGGCTACTCCATTTCTTCTGAGGGATTCTTGCCCGCAGTAATAAACCTGATGGTCCTCTGAATGAAATCCATACATTCCTGTCCATTTTAGTTCGCTGATTCCTAAGATGTCGATGTTCAGTCTTGTCATCTCTTCTTTGACTATGTCCAGTTTGCCTTGATTCATGGGTCTTACATTCCAGGTTCCTATGGAGAAAAAATCTTTACAGCTTCGGATTTTCCTTTCACCACCAGATGCATCCACAGCTGAGCATCCTTTCAGCTTTGGCCCAGTCAATTCACTCTTTCTGGCACCACTAGTACTAGATCTCTGCTCTTCTCCAGTAGCATATTGGATACCTTCCGATCTGAGGGGCTCATCTTCCAGCTTCATATCTTTTTGCCTTTTAGTACTCTCCATGGAGTTTTCATGAAAGATACTGGAGTGGGTTGCCATTTCCTTCTCCAGTGGATCACATTTTGTCAGAACTCTCTGCTATGACCTGTCCGTCTTGGGTGGCCCTGCACAGCATAGCTCATAGCTTCATTGAGTTACACAAGTCCCTTCGCCACCCCAAGGCAGTAATCCATGAAGGAGCAAGATCAGATAGGTGTTCTCTAACCATTTTCTTGCTTATTTTAATTTTTATTTCTAGTCTATCTTTTACAGTTTTTGGTAGTTTGGGCTATAATTTCTTTTTGCATGAAGACTGTTAAGTTAGTTAAGCAGCTCTGCTTTCTCTCTACTGCCTGTTACTTCCTTGCCATCTTCTCTTTTAAGTGAGCCTACAGTTTCCTTGATTTTTTTCTTGTTATTTCTATATTGAAGAAAACTTTTTTTTATTATCTTTGACTTTTGTTACATGTTTTTGTTCATTCTGAGACTTTGCTGACTTCATCTTTGCAGATTCGGGCTATACAGTATGCTAGTATTCTGCCTTAGATATGTGTTCCTCTTTCCATTGTTTGTACTTGTCCTTTTTGTCTTTAGTTTATCAGACAGATCTTTGTGCAACCATGCTGGTTTCTTCTTAGATTTCTTGTTTTTCTTTCTCAGTGGATTTCTGTAGAGATGTAGTAATCTTTTAGACTGTATATAATGCAACTCCATCTCTTTTGTTAGGTCTGTTTCTTTTGAATAATTTGTAATCCTTCTATCTGTACATTCCAGTCATGAATTCCAGCTGTTCTCAGCATGTGGTCCTCAATGGAACTGCATCTACATGAAGGGAAGTGGGGTGCTCCAGGGCTCTGTTCTGGGCCCAGTGCTCTTCAACATTTTCATCAAAAATTTGGACGAGGGGATAGATGGAGAAATCATCAAATTTGCAGATGAAACCAAACTGGCAGGAATAGTCAATACTCCAGAAGATAGGCTTAAGATACAGAAGGATCTTGACAGACTTGAACATTGGCGCTATCTATCAAAATGAAATTCAATGTTAAAAAAATTAAGGTTCTACATGTAGGCAAGAAAAACCAATTGCACAGGTACAGTATAGTGGTACCTTGCTCAACAGTAGTAACTGTGAGAGGGATCTTGGAGTCCTAGTGGACAAACACTTAAATATGAGCCAGCAGAGTGCTGCAGCTGTCAAAAAAGCCAACACAGTACTAGGTTGCATCAACAGGGATAGAATCAAGTTCACGTGAAGTGCTAATATCTCTTTATAATGCCTTTGTAAGGCCACACTTGGAATACTGCATCCAGTTTTGGTTACCATGATGTAAAAAAAGATGTTGAGACTCTAGAAAGAGTACAGAAAAGAGCAACAAAGTTGATTAGGGGACTGGAGGCTAAAACATATAAAAAACGGTTGCTGGAATTGGGTATGTCTAGTTTAATGAAGAGAAGGCATAGGGGTGACATGATAGCAGCGTTCCAATATCTCAGTGGCTGCCACAAAGAAGAAGGAGTCAAACTATTCTCCAAAGCACCTGAAGGCAGGACAAGAAGCAATGAATTGTGAGATTCACTTCATCTCTTCCCACTTCATCTCTTCATGTAGGTAATGTAGTCTAGAAAACCAAAGTTGTCATGGTGACACCATTTTTAAGCCAGTGCTTTGTTTCTAAAATCCTTTGCTCCCTCATTGGATGTTGGCCTTTTGTTGGAAGTATAGATGAAAACACCACTTGTTTTTTCTTTAATTCTTTAACTTGCTTCCCTCTTTGTAATTTCTTGTATTATTTTTAGATTCATTGTTATATCATTGGTCCCCATGTGTAGGAGAAGAAAGGGGTAGTAACCCATGGAGTTGGTTATTTTAGTAAATTTCTCAGTTACATCTTTGACTTTTGCTGCAGGGAGACAACATGCCTCCTTAGATTGACTGTTCAGTCTGCAGACTATAGTTTCTGTTCCCCAAAAAATGGAATCTCCTATCACCAATATTCTTTTTTTTTTTTGTCCTAACGAAGTCTGGAATACTATTCTTCCTATCACAGGAATGCTGGGTTGTGTCTCCTCATCACTATCTTCCCTGTTTTAAGTGTCCATCTCTTTTTCTGTGATTTTTAAAAAATCTTTTCCTCTACGCCCCACCTTGAAAGTTTACACCTTTCCACTCTGTCCACAGGTGTTATGGACTTATCCTTTCCCTCCCTGCCTTCAATCAGCTTTTTCTCAGGTTAGATCAGGGGTGTCAAACTGCCAGTCCACAGGCCAGATTCATCATACTGAAACCGCGCCCACCCCATTGCCGGCAATGGAAAAAAAGTGACTATACGTCGTGACACGTCACGTCTTGTTGCGAGTTTGACACCCCTGGGTTAGATGATACTGTTTCTCTTTTAATCTCACTTATTTTCCAAAACCATTATCACCTCCTATTGTCTTCCTCAACACAAGAAAAGTTTAATATTCCAAATTGGTCAGATTTTGGGGGAGAATTCTGAATATTATCAGAATAAATATGGAAACTATTAATCCCAAAAATATGGCCAGATCCTTACTATGATGATTTATTCCGCCAACTGAATCTCAGATTGTGGTGTAAGAAAGGAGGATTACCTTGGCTGACATGTTGAATGTGGAAAGTAACGGACAAGATATTGCCAATGGCTTGAAAGGGAAATGAGCTAACCACAATATACTTGCAAGAAACTGTCAATTAACCACAAACTGACAAGAGACCTTATTAGAAAATAAGATAGCTACTTGGCATTTCCATGCCCCAAAATCAAGCCAAAGTAATAGACTGTATATCTCAGCTTACCAGGGACACATAAATAGGGCTGAAATTATAGGATCATCTGTCATAAGCAAAATTCCACTATCTTGGTCAACAACATCATATCAGGCATAAGAAACTAGGAGCCAGGATAGAGGTCAAAAACATTGTGAGCTTAATTCTCATCACCTATACTAGAATCTGATTTACTAATGGAAAAGGCAAATTGGCACCAGATAAGAGTCAATGGATTTCAAGGATACTAGACCTATGACACTTTTGGTGGCAGAGGGATGCCAGACCCCTGGAATGTAGAATAGAATAGAATAGAATATACCAACATATGTTATATGACACAGAGAAACAACACAGTCTAGTTCAGATTATGTATACATGTGCATGGCAAGAAAAACGAATTTTGCGAGTTTACCAGATGGATGGAATAGGGAACAAAGCTATTAGAGAACTGGGTAATCCTGCTAGAAATACTTCAAAACATCCTCCCAGAAGAATGAAACATGGAGTTGATTATTTTTACTTCAAAACATCCTCCCAGAAGGATGAAACATGGAGTTGATTATTTTAGATTGACTGTTCAGTCTGTAGACTATAGTTTCTGTTCCCCAAAGAATTGAATCTCCTATCACCTCGTTAATGCCTCACTGAGGAATGCTGGGTTGTGTCTCCTCAGTCTGGAAAAATTCATCACTATCTTCCTTGTTTTAAGTGTTTATCTCTTTTTCCGTGATTTTTTAATTTTTTCCCCCTCTACACCACAACCTTGAAAGTTTACCCCTTTCCACTCTGTCCACAGGTGTTATGGACTTATTCTTTTCCTCTCTGCCTTCAGTCAGCTTTTTCTCAGGTTAGATCAGGGGTGTCAAACTGCCAGCCCACAGGCCAGATTCATCGTAGTGAAACCGCGCCCACCCCATTGCAGGCAATGGAAAAAAAGTCACGATACGTTGCGACACATCATGTGTTGTTGCGAGTTTGACACCCCCGGGTTAGATGATACTGTTTCTCTTCTAATCTCACTTATTTTCCAAAACCATTATCACCTCCTGTTGTCCTCCTCAAGACAAGAAAAGTTTAATATTCCAAATTGGTCAGATTTGGGGGGAGAATTCTGAATATTATCAGAATAAATATGGAAACTATTAATCCCCAAAATGTGGCCAGATCCTTACTATGATGATTTATTCCTCCAACTGAATCTCAGATTGTGGTGTAAGAAAGGAGGATTATCTTGGCTGACATGTTGAATGTGGAAAGTAACGGACAAGATATTGCCAATGGTTTGAAAGGGAAATGAGCTAACCACAATATACTTGCAAGAAACTGTCAACTAACCACAAACTGACAAGAGACCTTATTAGAAAATAAGATAGCCACTTGGCATTTCCATGCCCCAAAATCAAGCCAAAGTAATAGACTGTATATCTCAGCTTACCAGGGACACATAAATAGGGCTGAAATTATAGGATCATCTGTCACATGCAAAATTCCACTATCTTGATCAACACCGTCGTATCAGGCATAAGAAACTAGGAGCCAGGATAGAGTTCAAAAACATTGTGAGTTTAATTCCCACCACCTATAGTTGAATCTGATTTAGTAATGGAAAAGGCAAATTGGCACCAGATAAGAGTCAATGGATTTCAAGGATACTAAACCTAGGACACTTTTGCTGGCAGAGGGAACCCAGACCTCTGGAAAGTAGAATAGAACAGAACAGAACGGAACGGAATGGAACAGAACAGAACAGAACAGAACAGAATAATAACTTTATTAAAATGAAATTTTGATGCATACAGTTCTCAGAGGGCTACCACCTCCAATATACTCTTCATAAATATGATAAAAATAAAAAAATACAGAATCATGCATATACCCACATGTGTTATATGACACAGAGAAACAACACAGTCTGGTTCAGATTATGTATACATGTGCATGGCGAGAAAAACGAATCTTGTGAGTTTACCAGATGGATGGAATAGGGAACAAAGCTAATACAGAACTGGGTAGTACTGCTAGAAACACTACAAAACATCCATAAAGTGTGTGGGATCTCTACTGCATCCAGTTTTTATCACCATGATGTTTAATGAAGAGAAGGAAAAGGGGTGACATCATCATCATCATCATCATCATCATCATCATCATCATCATCATCATCATCATCATCATCATCATCAAGTTGGAAGGGACCTTGGAGGTTATTTAGTCCAACCCCCTGCTCAGGTAGGAAACCCTATACCATTTCAGACAAATGGCTGTCAAGCCTCTTCTTAAAAACTTCCAGTGTTGGAACATTCACCGCTTCTGGAGGCAGGTT
>NW_015390123.1:73788-82326 GCF_001527695.2 Protobothrops mucrosquamatus
ACCCTATACCATTTCAGACAAATGGCTGTCAAGCCTCTTCTTAAAAACTTCCAGTGTTGGAACATTCACCGCTTCTGGAGGCAGGTTGTTCCACTGGTTAATTGTTCTAATTGTCAGGAAGTTTCTCCTTAGTTCTAGGTTGCTTCTCTCCTTGATTAGTTTCCATCCATTGCTTCTAGTCCTGCCTTCAGGTGCTTTGTAAAGGCATTGTAAAGTGGTATTAACACTTCACGTAATCTTGATTCTATCCCACAGCCTAGCACTGTGTTTGCCTTTTTGGCAGCTGCAGCACACTGCTGGCTCATATTTAATGATTGTCCACTAGGACTCCGAGATTCCTCTCACAGTTACTACTATTGAGCAAGGTACCCCCTATACTATACCTGTACATTTGGTTTTTCTTGCCTAAATGTAGAACCTTACTTTTTTCACCATTGAATTTAATTTTGTTAGATAGTGCCCAGTGTTCAAGTCTGTCCAGATTCTTCTGTATCTTAAGCCTGTCTTCTGGAGTGTTGGCTATTCCTGCCAGCTTGGTGTCGTCTGCAAATTTGATGATTTCCCCATCTATCCCCTCGTCCAAATTGTTGATGAAGATGTTGAAGAGCACTGGGCCCAGAACAGAGCCCTCTGGCACCCCACTACACACTTTTGTCCATGTATATGCGGTTCCATTGAGGACCACAAACTGAGTACAGCCGGTCATCCAGCTATGGATCCACCTGGTGGTGATGCTGTCTAACCCACATTTTTCTTTCTTTTTTGTCAAGTAATAGGTTGTGATCTACTTTATCAAATCCTTACTGAAGTCCAAGTAAATTATATCCACAGCATTCCTCTGATCCACTAATTTTGTCACTTGGTCAAAGAATGCAATAAGATTTGTCTGGCATGATCTGTTTTTGAAAAACCCATATTGGCTTTTAGAAATGACTTTGTTTGTGTCTAGGTGTTCGCTGATTCGTGTTTGATTATCTTTTCCAGGATCTTCCCAGGTATTGAGGTCAGGCTGATAGGTCTGTAGTTTCCTAGATCTATTTTTATTTTTTCCCTTTTTTTGAAGAGGGGAACTACATCAGCTCTTTTCCAGTCCTCTGGTAGTTCCCTAGTGCTCCAGGATCTTTGAAAAATATAGTTCATCGGTTCTGAGATCACATCTGCCAGTTCCTTGAAAACCTTGGAGTGTAATCCATCTGGTCCTGGCGATTTGAACTCGTCTATGCTGGACAGGTACTCACTTACCATTTTCTTGCCTATCTTAACTTAATTCTCTAAGTTTATTGAAATTAGCTGTCTTGAAGTCCAAGACTCTAGTTTGACTGTGTTCTATTGCTTGTGCTTCCATAATGTTGAATTCCAATATTGTATGATCACTTCCTCCCAAAGTTCCTTTTTTATAATATATTTTATTAATTTTTTAACAATGCATAAGTCATTCAATAATTGGTAAACAGTGTGTTGTCTGGGTTACATTTGTAAAAACACTCCTTCACAATTGATTTCTATAATCTGTATTCCATATATTAATTTTAGTTGATTTCCTCTTTCCCCAAAACATCCTTTTCTGCAAACATTGAGTTAATACAATTTTGTTGTTTTAATAAATGACAATTAAGTACTGTATATACTTTTTCCAATATTCTTAAAAAATAATCATCATATTAGTATATTTCATTTCTTTTTAGTCATTTGGGTTGCCTTATCATCACTCCTGTTACAATCCTTATTTTAGTTTATTTCTCCCACAAAATTTTAAATACTCTTACTAGTAAAGGTTTTCTCAACGATTAGTTACATTTACATTGATAGATTTAATTCTATTTTTTCCATATAAGCCATCTCACATTTTTACATTTTTAAAGTAATAGATAAAAGAGTTAAAAGAGAGGGGGAAAAAAGAAAAATGAAAAAGAAATAAAAAATAAAAAAGAAGAAAAGAAAGCAAGAGCAACGGAACATAAGAAATAACATACTACTTAGAATATATATCCCTTTTAGGTTAATATGTATTTATTTCCTCAAATTTCTTATTCTTTTTAATCATAGTTAAAATATATTTAATCTTTAGACATTCCATTCAATAGATCTAGTCATCTAATCCAGTGGTGGCGAACCTATTGCACAGGTGCCAAAGACGGCACTCAGAACTCTCTCTGTGGGCATGCGCGCCATCGCCCCAGACCTAGGCCTTCAGCTGGGTTTTATAAAACCTTTTTGATTTAGGCCTCTGCCGCCATGTGCAAAAAAAAAAAGTTTCAATCAGTCAATTTCAACTTCTTGCAGGAAAAAAAAGATCTTGCAAAAGTTGAAATTGATTGATTGAACTTTTTAGTCTTCCAGTCTGCCGTTACCACCGCAGCCACGCCCACCCAATTGGCCACACCCAGCCAATGGGCCACACCCACCCGGCACTCGATGATGTATAAGTGGGTTTTGGGTTGCAGTTTGGGCACTCAGTCTCTAAAAGGTTCGCCATCACTGATCTAATCCCTTAACTCTGATTGAAAGCATTTTTATATGCTTTTCTTAAATTCAGTCACATTTAAGTATCTAAAACATTTCATCTCTCTTGGAGTGGTATATTCCAAAATTTTTCTATTACTTTAACCATATTCAAACACATGCTTCTTTTTTAAGTATTCTCTCTGATATGTCCCATCATCTATTTTCTTAGTTTCCATCTTAATCTTTTTTCTTTGCCCAGAATCTTTCTTAATCAATGTACTTTGCTGAATCAAAAGGTTTTCCCATATGATCATAGGTGTTGCTGTAGATATTGCTTGCCTTTGCCACAGTCTTTCTATTTCTATTTCTATTTGCAAGTCTTTGTATTTTGTTATCTTCTCCAGTTCTTTCTCATCTATTCTGCTGTCTCCAGGCACTGCCACATCCACTATCCAGACTTTTTTTGTCTTTCTTATCAACAATTGTTAAGTCCGGAGTGTTGTGTTGCAGGTGCTTGTCTGTTTGAATTCTGAAGTCCCAGAGCAATTTAATTTTATCATTTTCTATGACTTTCTCTATTTTTTGATTCCACCAGTTCTTGCTTACAGGCAAATGATATTTCTTGCAGATCTTCCAAAGCACCATTGTTGCTACTTTGTCATGTCACTGCTTGTAGTCAGTCTGTGTGATCTTCTTGCAGCAGCTTACCAGGTAATCCACTGTTTCTTCAGCTTCTTTGCATAGGTAGCACTTACTGTCTGTTGCTGTCTTCTCAATTTTGACTTTATATGCATTTGTCCTTGTCTTGTGCAGCCAGAATTAGTCCCTTGATCTCTTTCTTCAATTTTCCTGCTCTTAGCCATTGCCAGGTCTTGTTATTATCTGCTTTCCCAGCTATTTGTTTTTGTTGCTGCTGCTGCTGTTGTTGTTGTTGTTGTTGTTATTATTATTATTATTATGATGATGATGATGATGATGATGATGATGCGAGTTTCCTATAATATTCTTGGCTGTCCTTACCACTCTCTCTATGGACTTTCTGCTGTCACCAAACCAGACAGTGATGCAGTTTGTTAAAATACTCTCAATCGTTCCTCTGTAAAAAGTGGCCAGGACAGAAGGAGAAAGATGTGCTCTCCTCATCTGACACAGGAAATGCAAAAGCTGGTTTTCACCATTCACTAAGGATGATGCATGGAGAGACCAATCCAGAGTGTTAGTTATCTGCTCCCCCAGTTATTTAATACTGTTGACCACCTCCACAGCTGTATCCTTGATACTGTATGACTATGCCAGCTCTTTCTAAAATCTACAATCATCTCCTTTGTTTTATCAACATTTAGAACAAGGTTACTTTTATTGCATCAGTCCACCAGAGCCTTCACCTCTTCCTATAAGCAGGAATGATTGTTGAATGCCAAACAAAAATAAACAAACTGCATTTGCACATGAGTATTTTTCCCCTCCAGGTGTGCCAAGCTAAGATGAAGCACACAGGAAAGTGCATCTTCTACAGAGCAGTTCTTCTGATAGGCAAACTGTAATGAGTCCAATGTAGGGCGAAGGCATGAAACCATATAGTCCTTTTCCAATCTCTCAAAACATTTCATCATAATAGTAGTGAGTGCAACTGGATGGTAATCATTAAGACATGTGATTATAGTTTTTTGGGGGGCACTGGCACAATGATTGCAGTCGTAAACCACAATGGAACCATAGCCTGATGCAACGAGAGATTGAAGATGTCTGTGAGAACAGTGGCCAGATGGTCAGTACACACCTTAATTACTCACCCAAGGATATTATTAGACCCGCAGCTTTTAGAGTATTGACTTTCCGCAGGACCTTCCGAACAGCAGTTGTATCAAACCTGAGCACCTGTTTATTTATTTATTTTATTTATTTTATTTTTATGACTTATATGCCGCCCTTCTCCCCACGGGACTCAGGGCGGCTCACAGCATATTAAAACAACATAGCACAATTCCCCAATAAAAGCCAATTAAAACCAAATATTTGTAGCTGTGTCTCTTATTAAAAATCATTAAAAATTATCCCTGTTTAAAATTCACCCTAGGTCAGTCCCGCTTGCTGAAAAAGCCATGTCTTGAGGGCGCGGCGGAAGGTTAGGAGATCCGGAATCGTCCGGATATCGGGGGGTAGCTCGTTCCAGAGGGTGGGGGCACCCACAGAGAAGGCCCTCCCCCTGGGGGTCGCCAGCCGACATTGCTTGGCCGACGGCACCCTGAGGAGGCCCGCTCTGTGGGAGCGTACCGGTCTGTGGGAGGGAGTCTGTGGCAGAAGGCGGTCTCGGAGGTATCCAGGTCCTATGCCATGGAGCGCTTTAAAGGNCAGGGCAATCAACATGGGGCTATGCTTGAAGAGTCTTTAGTAGGCAATGCTGGCACAAAATGCAGTTGACTGGCAGTTCTGGGGTCCCCAGAGTGGCCCATGAAACACCTCTGTGTGCATGAGCTGTATTGGTTGCAAGTTTGCTTTCTGGTCCAATTCAAGCTCTCGGTTATCACCGTTAAACGGATTATGGCATGGGTCTAGGCTAAGTGAGGAACATTGGCCCAAACCACTGACTCTGGCAGATGGGACATGCTGTGGAGCTCATTGGTCAAGGAATTCTGGCTGACAGGGTCCAGGAGAAAACGCTTCTCTGCCATAGCTTTGGCCCTCTGGAACATTGTGTCCCTCGAGGTAAGGGCTGTGCATGCTCTCGTATGTTTGTGAAAAGGGTCTCAAAGTTAGGGTTTGCCAGTTGCCCTTGGGCTCTGATGGGGATGTTCCATACTGGAGCTGGTTATGGATTAAAAAGAAAACCCCACCTCCACCCATTTGTATTCTGGGGTTCCTATCTGAATTGTTTGTTCATTTTAAATTTTAATATTTCATTGTTCTACTCTGTAGTTTTTATCATACTGGAAGCTGCCCAGTGTCATTTGACCATAAGATGGGTGGCTTATAAAATTAATAAATAAACTATTGTTCTACATTATTAAAACTTCCCATATAGGCTGGTCCTTGGCTCTTATTTTAAATTCTTCAGCCATTCATTTACAACTCAAGTTCCTCCAACCCAGATTGACAGATGTTTTTCTTTATTATATCATTTGGCTGCTTCTTTGACAATATCTCCAGCAAATGGTTTCCTCTTGAAACTCGTTTAGTAGGTAAAGATGCTCATGTAGTCACTTCTGGATTGCTCTTCATTTAAGTTTAATATACCATTTTTAATCCATAACAGGGTTCCCAATTGATGAAAGCGGTTTGATGGTTCAATGGTATTCAGCGATTTTACAGCATCTTTCTGATCCTTTGTTTGATCTCAGAAATGTCTCTTGAACAAGAGAAGAAAACATCAAAATATCTGCCATGTTGCCATTATATACCCTTTCCCCTTGTTTTTAAAAGATTCTTTCTTTCTTTCTTTTCTTTTCTTTCTTTCTTCTTTCTCTCTATCTCTTTCTTTCCCTTCAGTTGCTTATTTTTCTTTTAGTATCACAAATAAAATTTACTTGCTCAAATGTCACCTTCCGTTCTTCCTTTATTCCCCCATGAATGCCACATTGGTCATCTGTGATGGACATTTTTAATTTCAATATTTCCCAAAGAAAAATAAATTATAATCCATGGCAAAGTGGATTCCACAAAACTGTTGAGGTTGGTCTCACATTTCAATATCACAAAGAAGAAAAGTTGTGAGCATTAAAATGAAAGTGCTTCAGGGGTGAAGCACTTATAGGTAGACACTACAATAGTTTGCTGTCAACTTGTAACTTTCATAGAAGCCCTGAAAAATCCTTATTTTTGTATGCATTTAATACAGCAAGCAGCTTACCTGTTTGTGTCATGTGAGTGTTTAATTTCAAATTATGTCATTACTGCAATAAGTTCAATGTGAACATTCTTGCCTGAAAATATGACTGCTCCACTAATTTCTGTTATTATCTGATGTTTATTTTTAAAATGTCACTGACTTTGACAAGATCAGGCACACTGAACTTTCCTGAAGGTAGATGAACATTTTGTTATGCCTGGGGTCATTTCTGCACTAGAAACTAATGGCAAGCTGATAAATTCCTCATTGCAAAAAGATGTTTTAAGAGGCTCTGGTTTGTCCTCTTCTTTAAAAAAACATCACTCAACCCCACTTTTGCCCATTTACCCATCTTCCCTTTTTTAGGGAAGGTAGTAGATGTTTATTTTTAAAATGTCACTGACTTTGACAAGATCAGCCACACTGTTTGAACTTTCCTGAAGGTAGATGAACATTTTGCTGTGCCTGGGGTCATTTCTGCACTAGAAACTCATGGCAAGCTGCCATAGTACCTTGTCTGCAGGATGAGAAATTCCTCAAAGCTACTGGATGGGATGAGACATGGATTTCTCCTACCAAATGGAAATTGCAAGCCCTGCAATTCCAAGGGAATGACTGCAAAATTACCCTCTCATCAAGAGCAGGAGCAGAATAAATTCATCTTCCCAAACCCCAACAATAGTCAACCTCACATTGAAATTCATTTTGTTGGTTCAAGTTTGTCAAGATCTTTTTGGATCCTGAGCTTGTCTTCTGGGGCGTCGGCTATTCCTGCCAGTTTGGTATCATCTGCAAATTTGATGAGTTCTCCTTCTATTCCCTCACCTAAGTCATTTATGAAAATATTGACGAGTACTGGGCCTAAGATGGAATCAGGTGGCACCCCACTGCTTACCTCCCTCCATATAGATATAGTACCATTAAGGATGACTCATTGAATAAGGTTTGTCAACCAGTTACAAATCCATCTGGTGGTGATGCTGTCTATTCCACATTTTTTTAGCTTACCAAGAAGTAGGTTGTGGTCTAGTTTGTTGAATGCTTTGCTGAAGTCTAAATATAGTATGTCCACAGCATTTCACTGGTCTACTAATTTAGTCACTTTGTCAAAGAATGAAATAAGTTTGGTTTGGCATGATCTGTTTTTAACAAACCCATGTGGCTTTTAGTTATAACTTTATTTGTTTCTAGATGTTCACAGATCTGTTTTTTTATCATTTTTTCCAGTATCTTCCCAGATACTGATGTTAGTCTGATTGGTCTGTAGTTTCCTGAGTCTATTTATCCCCCTTTCTTTTTCAGCCTTCAGGTAAATCCTATCCAGGAGTTTTGAAAGATAAAGTACAAGATAACATCTGCCATCTTCTTTAGAACTCTCGGATATAAACCATCTGGTCCTGGTGATTTATATTGATCAAGATCAGATTTGTTTTTGCTAGTCGCAAAGTTGTGACCGACCCATCGTGACCCCCATGGACAATGTTCCTCCAGGCCTTCCTGTCCTCTACCATCTTCTGGAGTCCATTTAAGCTCATGCCTACTTCTTCAGTGACTTCATCCAGCCACCTCATTCTCTGTCGTCCCCTTCTTCTATTGTCCTCAATCTTTCCCAGCATTAGGCTCTTCTCCAGTAAGTCCTTCCTTCTCATAGGTGGCCAAAGTACTTGAGTTTTAACTTCAGGATCCGGCCTTCTAAGGAGCAGTCACTCCTCTAGGACTGACTGGTTTGATCACCTTGCAGTCCAAGGGACTCGCAGGAGTCTTCTCCAGCACCATAGTTCAAAGGCCTCAATTCTTTTGCACTCAGCCTTTCTTATGGTCCAACTTTCACAGCCATACATTGCAACTGGGAAAACCATGGCCTTGACTATACGTACTTTTGTTGGCAGGGTGATGTCTCTGCTTTTTAGTATGCTGTCTAGATTTGCCATAGCTTTCCTCCTCAGGAGCAAGCATCTTTTAATTTCTTGGCTGCAGTCCCCATCTGTGGTGATCTTGGACCACAGGAAGATAAAATCTGTCACTACCTCCATTTCTTCCCCATCTATTTGCCAAGAATTGAGAGGGTCGGATGCCATGATCTTGGTTTTCTTAATGTTGAGTTTCAAGCCAACTTTTGCACTCTCCTTCTTCACCCGCATCAAGAGGCTCTTTAGTTCCTCTTCACTTTCTGCCATTAGAGTGGTATCATCTGCATATCTTAGGTTGTTGATATTTCTCCCGGCAATCTTAATTCCAACTTTTGATTCATCTAGCCCTGCCTTTCT
>NW_015390123.1:84002-85555 GCF_001527695.2 Protobothrops mucrosquamatus
TGTATTAAACTAAACAAAAAACTTACAATCAGAAAGTCCACCAAGTAAAAAGCTGAGCTGGGTTTCTTGCAGATGGTGCTTCAAGGTTGCTTTATATCTTACCTATTTTCAAGGCTGTCAACAAGTCTCTCTTAAAGAATAGCAGGTTACAGTCTCAAATTTAGCCAGCGAATGTCATCTCAGAGTTAGTTAGATCTTTTCAGTTTTCTTTTCCCCCTCGATTAAGGGGGAGAAAAAGAACCCAAATCTTCAATAATAGTTAGAGTGAAAATCAGAGAAGAAGAAAAAATAGAGAGTAGAAAGTTACAAGTCTTATAATCCACCAGTTTTAGAAAATAGAATTCCAATTAGGATCCCAGTATTTTTCCAACGTTTTAGACTCCCAAGTGATTGATAGCCGCTGTTTCTGGAGGGATGGCTAAAATCCCCCTTCCCTCACCACAGGGGGGAAAGTACTTTAGCAGCTTATGCAGGTAATTAAGTAATTAGGATGTAAGAGAGGCAGATCCCACCCAATCCTTTCCACGTTGCTTTGAAGTTGCCAGATGTTAATGTGACTTCAGCTGTTAGCAGCCTAGGGACGAGCCATATTTCTATGGCCGGTCCTTTTGTCCGCCAGTTTGGAGAGATTGCCAGGTCTAACAGGAAAGTTGCTGCTCTCCTGCGATCCAGCAAAAGCCCCTCCTTGCTGTCGCCTCTTCGGGGTGATTTTCGGCCCTTTTCAGGGCCCCCCAGCAATGCAAAACTGAACGGGGGAGAGAGAGCAGATCTCCCAGCCATCCATGGTGGCTGCGTGACGAAACCGGAAGCCTAATCAAATGGAAGGGCTGCCAAACTTCTGCGATCTGGTGAAGGTCATGCTCAGCGGTCACCCCTCCAGGGTGACTTTCAATCCTTTCCAAGGTCTTTCGGCGAAGGGAAACTAGACTGCGGAGAGAGAAAGAGCTCTCCCGGAACATCTGAAGGTGCCACGATCCAGAACCAGAAGCCAGTTCTTCTGTGTAATTTTGCCACCTCTTCTTAATCTCTTCTGCCTCTGTGAGGTCCCTGCCATTTTGGTCCTTTATCATGCCGATCTTTGTATGAAACGTTCCCTTCATATCTCCAATATTTTTGAAGAGATCTCTGGTTCTCCCTATTCTATTGTTCTCTATATTTCTTTGCACTGTTCATTTAAGAGGGCATTCTTATCTCTTTTAGCTATTCTCTTGAATTCTGCATTCGATTGGGTGTATCTTTCTCTTTCTCCCTTACCTTTCGCTTCCCTTCTTTCCTCAGCTGTTTGTAAAGCTTCCTCAGACAGCCATTTTGCTTTCTTGCATTTCTTTTTCTTTGGGATGGTTTTAGTTGCTACCTCTTATACAATGTTGCGAACCTCTATCCATAGTTCCTCAGGCACTCTGTCTATCAGATCTAATTCCTTAAATCTATTTGTCACCTCTACTGTATATTCATCAGGGATATGATTTAGTTCATACCTGAGTGTCCTAGTGTTTTTCCCTACTTTCTTCAATTTAAGCCTAAAGTTTGCATTGAGAAGCTCATGATCTGAG
>NW_015390123.1:88756-91200 GCF_001527695.2 Protobothrops mucrosquamatus
TAGAATAGAATAGAATAGAATAGAATAGAATAGAATAGAATAGAATAGAATAATAACTTTATTGTCACTTTGAATGTACACTAAATGGTATATATTAAAATGAAATTTTGTTGCATACAGTTCTCAGAGGGTTACCACCTCCAATGTACTCTTCATAAATATGATAAAAATTAAATAAATACAGAATCATGCATATACCCACATATGTTATATGACACAGAGAAACAACACAGTCTAGTTCAGATTATGTATACATGTGTATGGCGAGAAAAACGAATCTTGTGAGTTTACCAGACGGATGGAATAGGGAACAAAGCTATTAGAGAACTGGGTAGTCCTGCTAGAAATACATCAAAACATCCTCCCAGAAGGATGAAACAGACCATAAAGTGTGTGGGATCTCTACTGCATCCAGTTTTGATCACCATGATATAAAAAAAGATGTTGAGGCTCTAGAAAGAGTACAGAGAAGAGCAACAAAGATGATTAGGGGATTGGAGGCTAAAACATATAAGGACCGGTTGCTGGAATTGGGTATGTCTAGTTTAACGAAGAGAAGGACAAGGGATGACATGATAGCAGTGTTCCAATATCTCAGTGGCTACCACAAAAAAGAAGAAGTCAAGGTATTCTCCAAAGCACCTGAAGGCAGGACAAGAAGCAACGAATTGAAACTAATCAAGGAGAGAAGCAAAATAGAACTAAGGAGAAATTTCCTGACAGTTCAAACAATTAATCAGTGGAACAATCTTCCTCCAGAAGCTGTGAATGTTCCAACGCTGGAAGTTTTCAAGAAGAGACAGGACAGCCATTTGTCTCAGCTCACCAGGGACACATAAATAGGGCTGAAATTATAGGATCGTCTGTCACATGCAAAATTCCACTATCTTGGTCAACACCGTCGTATCAGGCATAAGAAACTAGGAGCCAGGATAGAGTTCAAACACATTGTGAGTTTAATTCCCACCACCTATACTAGAATCTGATTTACTAATGGAAAAGGCAAATTGACACCAGATAAGAGTCAATGGATTTCAAGGATACTAGACCTAGGACACTTTTGGTGGCAGAGGGACCCCAGACCTCTGGAATGTAGAATAGAACAGAACAGAACAGAACAGAATAATAATTTTATTGTCACTTTGAATGTACACTAAATGGTATATATTAAAATGAAATTTTGATGCATACAGTTCTCAGAGGTTTACCACCTCCAATATACTCTTCATAAATATGATAAAAATAAATCAATACAGAATCATGCATATACCCACATATGTTATACGACACAGAGAAACAACACAGTCTAGTTCAGATTATGTATACATGTGCATGGCGAGAAAAACGAATATTGTGAGTTTACCAGATGGATGGAATAGGGAACAAAGCTAATACAGAACTGGGTAGCACTGCTAGAAACACTACAAAACATCCATAAAGTGTGTGGGATCTCTACTGCATCCAGTTTTGATCACCATGATGTTGAATGAAGAGAAGGACAAGGGGTGACATCATCATCATCATCATCATCAAGTTGGAAGGGACCTTTGAGCTTATTTAACCTCCAAGGTCCCTTCTCTCCAACCCCCTGCTCAGGCAGGAAACCCTATACCATTTCAGACAAATGGCTGTCCAGTCTCTTCTTAAAAACGTCCAGTGTTGAAACATTTACCGCTTCTGGAGGCAGGTTGTTCCACTGGTTAATTGTTCTAATTGTCAGGAAGTTTCTCCTTAGTTCTAGGTTGCTTCTCTCCTTGATTAGTTTCCATCCATTGCTTCTAGTCCTGCCTTCAGGCGCTTTGGAAAATAGCTTGATTCCCTCTTCTTTGTGGCAGCCCCTGAGATATTGGAACACTGCTATCATGTCCCCCCTCGTTCTTCTCTTCATTAAACTAGACATACCCTATTCCAGCAGCTGTTCCTTATATGCTTTAGCCTCCAGTCCCCTAAACATCTTTTTGCTCTTCTCTGTTCTCTTTCTAGAGTCTCAACATTTTTTTTACATCGCGGTGACCAAAACTGGATGCAGTATTCCAAGTGTGGTCTTACAAAGGCATTGTAAAGTGGTATTAACACTTCACGTAATCTTGATTCTATCCCACAGCCTAGCACTGTGTTGGCCTTTTTGGCAGCTGCAGCACACTGCTGGCTCATATTTAATGATTGTCCACTAGGACTCCGAGATCCCTCTCACAGTTACTACTATTGAGCAAGGTACCCCCTATACTATACCTGTACATTTGGTTTTTCTTGCCTAAATGTAGAACCTTACTTTTTTCACCATTGAATTTCATTTTGTTAGATAGTGCTCAGTGTTCGAGTCTGTCCAGATTCTTCTGTATCTTAAACCTGTCTTCTGGAGTGTTGGCTATTCCTGCCAGCTTGGTGTCGTCTGCAAATTTGATGATTTCCCCTCGTCCAAATTGTTGATGAAGATGTTGAAG
>NW_015390124.1:0-1783 GCF_001527695.2 Protobothrops mucrosquamatus
TTGGGGGTCACCACAACATGAGGAACTGTATTAAAGGGTCATGGCATTAGGAAGGTTGAGAACCACTGAGCTACAGAATGCTTTGGAACTCAAATCCCAGGTAATAAAGAGATTGCTTAAATTCCTTTCTCTTTACCAAACTTCTTAATCATCTATCTTCCTCACAGAGGGGGTCCTTATACCTCACTGACCCCTTTGCGTCATTGTTGCGATAACCGTCTTAAAAAACAACACACATTAAAAGGATGTCCCCCTTAACTTCGGCTCCACCCTGGGGAGAAGCAAAATTACAAAGGTCTTCCTTACAAGTAAGACTACAATTGAGCCCAAAGGTTCCATTGCTAAGCAAGACAGGTGCCTCCTTTTGTGACCTTTTTTGGCCTAATTCTCAAGTGAATCAGCGCAGTTGTTAAACTAGTGACACAGTTGTTAAGTGACTCCGGCTTCCCCATTGACTTTGCTTCTCAGCAAGTCGCAAAAGGGGATCCAGTGACCCCAGGACGCTGCAACCGTCATAAATACAGGCCGGTTGCCAAGCGTCTGAATTCTCATTACGTGACCGTGGGGATGCTGCAACAGTTGTTAAGTATGAAAAAAAACAAACGATGATACGTCACTTTATTTCAGCGCTCTTGTAACTTTGAACCGTCACTAAACAAACGTTTGTAAGTTGAGGGCTATCCGTCCTGGCTTTAAACGGACGCCACAAAAGCAGAGTGCTGACTGTGTGGCTTTTTTATTTCTTTTTTGCTTGCTTCATAGGAGAAAGCAAACCATTTTTTAAAAAAACAAAACAAACAAACAATGAACCCAATTTATCTGCGACAGATGCCCAGTGTGGGAGGACAATCCTTTAACAGAAGGGTGAGATTTTTGTGTTTCTTTGTTTGATTTTTTTTTTTAAAAAAAGGGCTCTGCCATCTAAGTACTTCATTTATCCTAAAGGCATCTGAAAGTATTCTGTCCATGAGTAGCCTTGAACATTCGGCATTGGATGGCAGAGTGAATTCTTCCAAAACTAGACTTTGGAAGGGAAATAAACTGATCTACAATAAGTCACCAATAGGTCCTAAGGATTCTTCAATATGCTTTTCGATACTCGCACATATTAGTAGAGTTTGTTCCTATTGTGATTCTTGGATTTTGACGTGTTGATTTATATGTCAATGCTGCTAACATTGGAGGTTGTGATTTATATGTCAATGCTGCTAACATTGGATGTTCTTGCTTTGACAACATATGGAGATGCAGCCTTTTTCTTTTTTATGCTTTACTCTTAGAATTAGATGATACTGGGGGGGGGGAGAGGAGGAGGAATGTGATGGGAGTTAAGTTAGACATAACGATATTGTAATAGTGTGAGAATCAAGGTTTTTGAAATAAGAGATGATAAGAATTGGCGGGCTGGAGAACTGGAGGGAAAGTCTGCATTTCAAACTAATTGGAGAATGTGATTTATGACTGTTAATTAGAGGAGGGAATTGTGCTTTGATACTATGTGCTCAGGGGAGGGGAATTCAGATTTTGGCTTCGCTTATGTACATGCCGAAGCTATGCTACTCGAATAAAGATTCTTTTATTTATTTTATTTATTTATTTATTTATTTATTGAATTTTTACCCCGCCCTTCTCCTTGCGGACTCAGGGCGGCTGACAGCCTGATAAAAACAACTACAGAAATACCCCAAAAACTATCATTAAAACAAAGTTAAAATAAAATATTAAATTTGGCCTTATTAATTATTAAAATTGCTTTTAAAACCCCTCTAAAAATTTCCCCTTA
>NW_015390124.1:3730-7482 GCF_001527695.2 Protobothrops mucrosquamatus
TAATAATAATAATAATAATAATAATAATAATAATAATAGTAGTAGTAGTAATAGTAATAATAATAATAATAATAATAATAATAATAATAATAATAATAATAATAATAATAATAATAATAATAAAGTTGGAAGGGACCTTGGAGGTCATCGAGTCCAACTCCCTGCTCATGCAGGAAACCCTATACCATTTCACACCAATGGCTGTCCAGTCTCTTCTTAAAAACTTCCAGTGTTGGAGCATTCACCACTTCTGGAGGCAGGTTGTTCCACTGGTTAATTGTTCTCACTGTCAGGAAGTTTCTCCTTAATTCCAGGTTGCTTCTCTCCTTCATTAGTTTCCATCCATTGCTTCTTTTCCTGCCTTCAGGTGCTTTGTTGAATAGCTTGACTCCCTCTTCTTTGGGGCAGCCCCTGAGATATTGGAGCACTGCTATTATGTCCCCCCTCGTCCTTCTCTTCATTAAACTAGATATACCTTTTCAACCAAGAAGTGGATTCTTCAGAACTGACAAAGCTTCTTGGTATAAGAAGCGAAATATTTTCAAAGAAAAACAAAAACAAATAAACTAGAATGTCCAGTTGCCCAAGCGAATGACATAGTGTACCATGTTAGAGGCAAATCCACGTCAACTTTTTAAGTTTAACAGTATGTAATTGCACAAACCGTTAAATGCAATTTGCCTGCAGGATTCTTTAATTAAAAAAAAAAATACAAGGAACTAGCATAGGAACGGAACAGAAAGGAAATACCTGTACATTATAAATGAACTTATTTATTCATGTATAGAGTTTTGCTTCCAAATCAGGAGTTTGAAAAATTCACTCGGTTCTGTAGCAGCATAATATTTATTATTATTTTTTTAAAAAGGTAGCATCCTCACCCACCCACCCATTCCTGGTCTTTCTATTTAAATACTTTGGAACAGTGTGCATGCAAGTACAAAAACCAAAAACCAAAAAAATGATCATCATTTAATTGAGGTTCTCCTCCCTCCCTCCCTCCCCCCATTAATTGCTTGCTTTTAACTTCAATTCAGTAGCTAAATTAAATGTCATCCTTTCTATAGAGGTGATCTTTAGCGGAGGAAATAAACGCTACCATTTACGCTGAGAATAAACAAGAGGTAGAATGCGTAGTTTACTTTAATTGCTTTTCCATGGGAGCCTTCCAATTATTAGGCATAGTCTATCATTATTATTTTGCCAAAAAAAAGGAAAAAGAAAAAACAAACACAAGCCAGCCTGGGAAGATGAATGCTCTCTGCCTTGAAAAGACAAAACAATTTGTTCCCACTGTTACAATTTTCTGGTCACATGTCATCCACTCCTGCTTAAGAATTCTGGAAATAAAAGTGGGCGCTATGAAAAAATAAAGCGTATATAAAAAGTTTCCCAGCAAATTCCATTTCTTTCTTCCATTCATCGCTAGATGAAAATTCTAGATTTGTCCTATCGGTATGTCCACTAGTATCAGAATAACAGAAGAATTGGAAGGGACCTTGGAGGTCTTCCAATCCATCCCCCATATTCAAGCAAGAGACCCTATGCCATATTTGTGCTATTTATCAGTATTTATGTTTGAGATTCGGGATGGATTTTCATCCTGACGAGTAAATAATCAGGAATGGGAAATCACCTGTTAGGCTTCCTAAAGAGAGCGTGAGAATTAACAAAATTAACAGAATAATAGAGCTGGAAGGGACCTGGGAGGTCTTCTAGTCCAGCCCCCTGCTCAAGCAGGAGACCATTTTAGACAATTGGCTTGTCCAGTCTCTTCTTAAAAGCCTCCAGTGATGGAGCCTCCACTCAAAAAAAAAAAAGATGATTAATGCAGAAAAACATGCCCAATCACCTGCAAAACTTTGAGTTGAAGGAGGAACATAGAATAATAGCTTTGGAAATTGGAAGAGAATCGAATAGATTTATCTACAATATTACAAGGAAATTGCAGTCAAACTTTCAGCAAAGATGGTTAAGCCACCTAGAATAGTTCTGTCAGGCGTGGCAGGATGGGCCTTCTCTGAAGTTGTTGTACCAAATCACAATTCAGGGATTTCCCTAACGGAAGCATTTTAGGAGAACGATATGCTCTCGTGATCAGACGGGATCCGCCTTCTTGCATTGCCCCTCGGATGGCTTTCCATAATCCGTACTACAAGTCCCATTATACAGGGATTGGTATAAGACACCCCTGATCTCAGCGGTTAAAGAACCCAAGGTAGCGTACGGTTTGTTCACAGTAATGTTTTTGCAGGGGGGGCCGTTCAATAAAATTTATTAGGCTACAAATCTTGTCTATCTATTTACTCCTTCGGGACATTTACTCATTTACTCATTTAGGCCAGAGGTCGCCAACCGTTTGGGCACCAGGGATCGGTTCCGTGGAGAGAGGTTTTTCCATGGACTGGAGGGTGTGTGGTTTTGTGTGTTGCCTGCATCCCACGCATGGGGCTTTGCTTGTTTGTGGGAACTGGTTGCTGGCATGCCGTGGCCCGGTACTGGACCATGGACTGGGGGTTAGGGACCCCTGCTATAGACAAGAAGAGAGGATGGCTGTCATAAATAAGTGCAGGTTAGGATCATCATCATCCTCTTCCTCCTCTTCCTCCTCCTCTTCCTCCTCCTCTTCCTCCTCCTCCTCCTCCTCCTCCTCTTCTTCCTCCTCCTCCTCCTCCTCCTCCCACTCCATCCCTCCCTCCCCAGTTCAAGGCAGAAACTGAGCTAACCTGTTGGATTGCCACAACACTTCGCTTTCCATAGCTGAACTTCATCTACACATACGGCAAGATAATTTTCAAATATTTAGAAACTTGCTGAAAAAATAATTGAATGAGGTTTTTTTTTAAGCAGAGAATATCATTTTCTATTTAAAAGGAACATTTTTTTAAAAAAAAATGTCTATTTTTCTTGTTGTAGGTAAATAGAAGCCAATTGCTCTATCACTGCTTGGATGATTGATTTTGTTTTTAAACAAAAATTGGACAGTCATTACTTTCCACCTAGGAAGTGTCCCATACTGTGAAAAATGAGCCAGAAGCCTCTTTTTTTCTCTCTCTTCAGAATGTGTTTGGCATCATGAGTATTAATTTGTTGGCTCCAAACCTAGACGAAGCATCAAGTGGTCTTTGTTACAAAATAGGTAGACTTGTGTGAGTCTTCTACCTCAGCTTAAAAGAAATGCTTATGAATGGATATCTCTTTAATATGGAATATAGGGATATCATTCATCTGAAATATGAACCCAATCTCTTGTCCTTCCTTAAAAGGGTAGCGCTTGATTAGACTTCCATCTTTCTTTTACTTCCCATCTTCCAAATTCCTATGGAATATTTTCTTTTGGCTATTATCAATCAATCTGTTTATTACAGCCGTAAGGCCAGACATAATCGAAATGTATAACAACGGTAGCAATTTTACTTCCATATTTACAGGATATAAAACCACCAAACAATCAATATAATATAATCCAAAATTCTCAAAATAAAACATCGTATTCAAAAAAAAATTTTTTTTTCAGACCTTAATAATGGTGTGACGTATTGTGCAAATGGTGGCACAAAATTGGGCAACCTCAATTAATATTTTCGGATCCTTATCCGAAAGTAGCAATTTTAGATAAAATTCATATCCCCTGTCTGGAAATTTCTTCAATATCAGATATATAAGAATCTGTGTAGAGTCTTTATATAAAGAGCAATGAAGCAACATATGGCTTAGAGTTTCTATAGAGCCATCACCACATGGACACAACC
>NW_015390124.1:7533-17124 GCF_001527695.2 Protobothrops mucrosquamatus
CTTCTTCTTCTTCTTCTTCTTCTTCTTCTTCTTCTTCTTCTTCTTCTTCTTCTTCTTCTTCTTCTTCTTCTTCTTCTTCTTCTTCTTCTTCTTCTTCTTCTTCTTCTTCTTCTTCTTCTTCTTCTTCTTCTTCTTCTTCTTCTTCTTCTTCTTCTTCTTCTTCTTCTTCTTCTTCTTCTTCTTCTTCTTCTTCTTCGTATTCGTATTCGTATTCGTATTCGTATTCGTATTATGGAATACAAGTAATTGCTATTAAAGAATGAACCTTTATTATCAAAGTATAACATGTATACAGTGAGATTGGCTGAGCCTAACTGCAGCCTCCATCGGCAGGTCATTTAACAATTGGTACATTCTTCTCCTTCAACAACAACAACAACAACAACAAAATACCCTTTCAGAAATGTCACATCAGACATCAACCATTCATTTTCAAAAGAAAAAGGGCCAATATGAAAGAAAGGGGGGGGGGATAATCTCATTGTGAGACTGTCTTTTGACTTCAATCCCCAGATTTTTTTTCTTCTTTTTCCCCTAGAATTTTCCTGAAAGGCATGCTGGCTAAGGAATTCTGGGAGTTGAAGTCCACAAGTCATAAAAGGGCCCAGTTAAAGCTTCCTTTGGAACATGTCCCCTTGATGGCGTCGGCTGCAAATAATATGCTTAGCAGTTTGCCAGTTTCGGAAAGAGCAAAGTCTAGATATAAACATGGCTGCCAAGTGCCCAGAAATATATTCGTAGATATGGTATGTCATGAATATCTGAACAAGGTCCTCAGATTAAAGAAAAATATTGTTGCAGCAGGCAGAGGCATTTGCCGATGAAAGAGCTGATCCAGAAAAGGAGAAGTTAGCATTAAATTATAAACATGACCGTCAAAGCCAAACACTGATGTTGCACAAAGCAACGATGGATCCATTTTTAAACCTATCCATATGTGTGTCTGTTGTTACTTTTCAATCACAGTGTCTGAAAACGGGGCAGCTGTGCCAAATGAAAGACATTCAAGAGGGGTTTTATTTATTCATTATATTTCTATATTGCTAGAGTGCTGGTGGTGTTCAACATATAAAAAATCCTAAAGCCATCCGCGGAGGCCGTATACAATCAAAAATTAAGCCGCAAACATTCAAGCCTGATTAGTGCAAATCAAATTAGTGCAAATTAGTGCAAAAGGGGTGTGCCTTTTGATACATCATTAGTATTAATCAAATTCACACAGATAATCTCAAAACTCAATGTGGTTTTCCCTGATGTGGAATACGCCGGCACTTAAGTCTGCTTGCATCAAATCAAAAAATTTTTTTTAAATGCTGTGCCAGATGTTAGAAAAACAAACAAACCAAAAAGAAAGGCATCCAATTGAGACCAAAATAATAATAATAATAAAATCCCAGAGACAATAAATATATGCAGGCTAGCTTTAGGAGGGAAAAAAAAACCCTCCCAGTTTCTAATAATCTTGTTTGTATCAAGCTCCTTGCAATAAAACCTACAGTTCTTGATTTATCGCTCGTATAACATGTCCTTGGGTTTAGAGCAGTGACCTCAATAAATAAATAGTGAATCATCTGGTTTTCTTCTGGGATATTTTTGGCCAATATGATGGAAGCCTCTTTGAAAATACTCCATTTGGTGCAAGCCAAAATCAATTCTCCACTGAGGTATCCCTGTCTCAGAAGATGTTGGCCAGATTAAAAGCAGAGGCAGAAATACCGACAAGCTATTAGAGTCCTAGAAAGCATTTTTGTTTTTTTTCCAGGATGCTTCTTCATCGCATGTTTTTTTCCATTCCAGAGATTCAAGTGACTGAATTCTTACTCCACATTCTTAAATCCCTTCCTATTAAAGTGCATCCTTAATTGAAGTTTTAATTCGGCAGGTACGAATTAGAAATAAGCAGTTGCACACATAAAAATAGGTATCGTATTTTTTCACTTAGGGGTATGTGTTTGCGTGCCTGCGTGTAACGTTGGTGGGCATGCGTAGGCAATCAAGCATTTCGAGAAGTTAAATAGGCATGTAATTGTTTGTTTGATCTTATATTTTCTGCTTCCTAAAACACCTTATCAAGAGGCATTCATTCACATTGAACAAAAGAAACCCGACAAAGAATATTTTCAAGGGAAGACTTGTTTTTGCCAGTGTTATGAAATCTTTGCTTTAAAAAATATTACTCTTTACAACCCTTTATAATCCATCTCATGAGGAAGTTTTGTATCGCTAAGTACTTCTACTGTCATCTGAGAACTTCTGATTTCTTTGACCATGGATTATTATGGTCTTTCTGTTGTGGTATAGAGAACGTGAGTCACCGTAAGCTAGACTGCAATATCAAAGGTCAACATCTTTATTATAAAAGATCTTTAAGAAACAAAATCACATGAACGTTGTGATTTGGTGACTTCCACACAATTCTAAAAAGGCAAGGTTATACATTGGCTGGTTTCCAGAAATGGGCCCTATCTATTGAAATGTCAGCTACTCTACATTATTTTATTCTAGACTGGCATAAACATACCAAGACATATTGCTTCTTAGATCAACTAAGATTCTACCCTAGTTTGCAATTAGATGGATCTTGATGCTGAGACATCAAGCAGCAGCTCCATAAACTGGGGAATATTCACAGAAAAGATAAACCCTTTTCTGTCATCTTGGTATTTAGCAACTTAGGGGTTTCAAAGTTATGGCCATGATCAACACATACACACACAAACAGACAAATCACTGATTTCCAAGAATACATTTGATGCTTCATTCCATGCACACTTAGACCCGACTCGGCAAATCATGCAGAATAAATTCTGTAAGGCATTGCATTTAGATCATTAGAAGCTAATTCTTCCTTTGAAGGCAACAATCACTTATAAAGCAGATGATGAAATAATTCCCCTCTTCCATCAATGGTTGGAAACTGACCAAAGAGAGAAGCAACCTGGAACTAAGGAGAAACTTCCTAACAGTGAGGACAATTAACCAGTGGAACAGAAGTTGCCTTCAGAAATCGTGGGCGCTCCAACACTGGAGGTTTTTAAGAAGAGACTGGACAGTCACCTGTTTGAAATGGTATAGGTTCTCCTGCTTGAGCAGGGGGCTGGACTAGAAGACCTTCAAGGTCCCTTCCATATTCTATTCTATTCTATTCTATTCTATTCTATTCTATTCTATTCTATTCTATTCTATTCTATTCTATTCATTTTCTCTGTCATTATATCAACCAATTAGACAAGCAATTCCTATAGCTGATTCTGGTTACAAACAGATGCATTGCTTGATGCTGTTTTATGATTCAACGCTCAGCAATCTTGATTCTGTTGCATTTACCAGCAAGTGGGCATGAATTTAAGCATAATATGATTGCAAATACAACATGCAATATAATTTCCCATTTTTAAAGTTTGTTTTTTTTCCCCTTTTGCTGAGAACAAGCCTGGGTGAGAAGTTCAACTGCCAGAGTGAATTACATTTGCTTCAAACATAGTTATGCTTTTAGTTGAAGAACATTAAGCATTAATCACGCAAGTAAAAAAAAAAAGGGGGGGGGACGAGATTTCTCATAGCCCCAGAAAGCTGAAACCCCAATATTCTTTTCATTCTTGTATCCTTTTCAATCTTTCTTCTCCTTTCCTGATGAGCAAATCTTTGGCTCGTGGGGTGATTGCAGATATATTTTTTGTTTATTATTCTACTTTATCCTTTATTTTGTGCAATTTTATTAGCAGTATTTGTTTTCTCCTTTGAAGCTGGTGATGTTTGTATCAATCTTCCCCAAATGTGTTTGAGGCAGGGATTGAGTCAAAGTAATAAATCCTCCATATAAATTCTCAGCCTCAGAAATAGTTTTTTTGATTTTATCCTGCATTTCAAAGGCTCAGTAAATAAACAAAAAGAGAATGATACTTATTTTATTCTTTCAGTTAGAATCTGTTGAAAGAATATAAAGGTCCATAAAAACAGCATACACTGTGGATCACGCAGACATTAAATTGTGTTTAAAGGAGTGAGCTATCAGTCCTAAACAGTTTCCTTATTCGCCAACTCAAGAGTCTCGATCTAGAAAGTTAATTTACTAATTGAGAATCAACTTTTATATAATTAAATGGAGTTTATCAGCCTACGTGTAGCTAATTATCCATCACTAAGCTAAAGAGTTGCTAGCGCATACTCAAATTTCTTGCTATTCAATCAAAGGAAGAAGAGTAGCGACAATTTTCTTTAAAACCTTGACTTTAACATGTTGATTTTAAACCTGAACTTTTTCTATTAGGTATAATGCCAGAAAAGACTAATAAACAAAGATTATACTTGACTTTGCATGTCACAACAGCGTCAAGAATTACATTGGCGCAACACTGGAAAAAATGAAGGAATACCATCCGATGAAGAAATAATTAAAAAAAAATACTAGAATGCGCAGAGATGGACAGACTGACTATGAGACTGAAAGAAAAAGAAGAAACGGACTATTATCAAACCTGGAATTTATTTTACCAAGAAGGAAGGATTAGGAATTAAACATGTATTAGCATGTGAACTCAGACAGCACGTTGGTTGAATAATTACTATCGTATGTATGGAAAAAAAATGAATTAAATAAAAAAGCCAGAGAGATGTCCCAATTATGCAATGCCATAAGGGAAATTAAAATCTCTGCATGCATAAAAGGGACTTTTTCCCCCTATTTGTACTTATTATAAAGCCTGCATTTATTTTCCTGGAATGGTAGCATACATTAATCTCTTCGTTAGCTGGGAGACTGCTACAATTCCTGGAGAATCAAATAAACTCGCAAGCCTTCCATCCTGGTCCTACGGGGCCCTCAGGATTTTTTTTTTTAAAAAAAATGTCAATCCCCAAAATAGCACCATCTTATGCATTAGTAATAAGAAAAGAAATGTTACACCTTTTCTGTGATTTTTCAAATAGCCAGTTTCTGCCTCAAAATGGCTCTCTAAGCCTTCTAGTTGTTTTTCACACCTTGGGTGGATGACCATCATCTGAGAGATTTCAACAGAAGGTAGGATAAAGGATTTCTATTTTTAATGTCTTTCTTGTGGAAACTGGAAACTGAACTCTATGCAAGCCGAAAACGAAAATATTCTCTCGCGTGGGTCCCAGATATTGTTCAAAGCAAAACCAAGGACATTTGTTAAGACAACATGCCTGGAGCAGTAAAGAAGTGGTGAATGCTCCAACACTGGAAGTTTTTAAGAAGAGACTGGACAGCCAGTTGTCCAAAATGGTATAGGGTTTCCTGCCTGAGCAAGGGGTTGGACTAAATGACCTCCAAGGTCCCTTCCAACTTTATTATTATTATTATTATTATTATTATTATTATTATTATTATTATTATTATTATTATTATTATTATTATTATTATTATTATTATTATTATTATTATTACTACTACTACTACTACTATTACTATTACTATTATTATTATTATTATTGTTGTTATTATTATTATTATTATTATTATTATTGATCATCGCACAGTCAGCCAGCTGTTCAGACTGGATTTGGCATTTTTGTCTACCTATCGAGTCCTTCCCAAGGACCTGGGATAGGCAGACGTGGATGTTTGATGGTATTACAGAGATCGTCGCAGGATGGAAGCCGTTCCTAGTAAGGCTGCCTTTTGCAATTGACTAATGGCGAATTTGTCAATGCCGATGATGGTGTTCAAGTGGTGCTCCAGTTGTTTTGGGATTGCACCCAAGGCGCCTATTACTATTGGTACTACCCTTGCTTGCCTTTGCCACAGTCTTTCTATTTCTATTTGTAGGTCTTTGTATTTTGTTATCTTCTCCAGTTCTTTCTCGTCTATTCTGCTGTCTCCAGGCACTGCCACGTTCACTCTCCAGGCTTTTTTGTCTTTCTTATCGACAATTGTTAAGTCCGGGGTGTTATGTTGCAGGTGCTTGTCTGTTTGAATTCTGAAGTCCAAGAGCAGTTTAACTTTATCATTTTCTATGACTTTCTCTATTTTATGATCCCACCGGTTTTTGCTTACAGGCAAATGATATTTCTTGCAGATCTTCCAATGCGCCATTGTTGCTACTTTGTCATGCCGCTGCTTATAGTCAGTCTGTGTAGTATTATTATTATTATTATTATTATTATTATTATTATTATTATTATTATTATTATTATTATTATTATTATTATTATTATTATTATTATTATTATTATTATTATTATTATTATTATTATGGCAGACCACTTTGCACTTGACTCGTATTTGAGACGGTTGCAGTGTCCCGGGGTTACATGATCTCCTTTTACAACCTTCTGACAAGTAAAGTCAATGGGGAAGTCAGATTTGTTTAACAACTGTGTTACTAACTTAATAACTGCAGGGATTCAGCTCACAACAAAATGGGGCAAAACTCACTTAACAAATGTCTCACTGAGCAGCAGAAATTATCAGCTCAGTTGTAAGCCTGTTAATTATAATTGTCAGGACTAGCAGATAGAACCATTTCCCATTATGTTATGGTTCTGCTATGGTGGAGCCAGGCAAATCCAAACAAGATTGCTAGATGGAAAACCCTCCCAAGTTTTTTTTTTTATCCCAAACCGTCTAGCTTTTAGAACAAGCCATTCTAATAATTACAACAGATTTGTTTAGGTTCTCTGTTTTCTCTTACAGTCAACCTTAGTAGGGTTTTTTTCTCTCTCTCAATGGAAAAGGAAAGGGGAAAAAAAGGGGGGGAAACTTAACTTCCGGAATCCTTTTTTTAGATTAGGAAAACACAGCATTTTCTCTTTAATTAACATTTTTTCTGCTCTCTCTGACAGCTGTGCAAGGTATTTTGAGAATGGCTAACAAGGCCTACATTCAGTCTCTCAGATATAGCCTGTTGCAAATGATTGTGGGGGAAATACAACATTTTAATGCAATTTTATAAATACATTCCTTCAACTGAATGTAATTCCTTTACTTCTTCTTTTTTTAAAAAAAGAGAGGGAATATATGTATTTTTACACAAGGGGTGATATATGAATAGTACATCCTTCCTGAAGAACAGGGCATATGTGTCTACTGCAACATTTCAGAAATATACCAGCAGAAACCTCCGCCTACTCAAGGTTGCCATGAAAAAAAGCCACTTTTATAAACAGGCACAGCATGAACGGATGTCCCGTAAGTATTAAAGCATACTTCTAAAATTAGCCTGATATTAATACCGGCACATAACAGTGAATAAGTTTTTTTCCGTGCTAGCTTGTATCAAGTCAGATATTCTGAGCATTACATTATTCTTGAAAGTGGAAGAAAAAGAAGAATAGAAGAATAGAATAGAGTTGGAAGAGACCTTGGAGGTCTTCTAGTCCAGCCCCCTGCTTAAGCAGGAGAACCTATACTGTCTCCGACAGGTGAATGTCCAGTCTCCAGGACAGGACAGGACAGAACAGAACAGAATAGAATAACAGAGTTGGAAGGGACCTTGGAGGTCATCTAGTCCAATCCCTTGCTCAGGCAGGAAACCATATACTATTTCAGACAAATGATTGTCCAGTCTCTTCTTAAAGACCTCCAGTGTTGGAGCATTCACCGCTTCCGGAGGCAGGTTGTTCCACTGGTTAATTGTTCTCACTGTCGGGAAGTTTCTCCTTAGTTCTAGGTTGCTTCTCTCCTTGATCAGTTTCCATCCGTTGCTTCTTGTCCTGCCTTCAGGTGCTTTGGAAAATAGCTTGACTCCCTCTTCTTTGGGGCAGCCCCTGAGATATTGGAACACTGCTATCATGTCCCCCCCTCATCCTTCTCTTCGTTAAACTAGACATACCCAATTCCAGCAACTGTTCCTTATATGTTTTAGCCTCCAGTCCCCTGATCATCTTTGTTTTATGAAACTTGAGTGCTTCTCTGAAGAAAATCATGGTGCTCCAGAGAAGACCTGCTAAACCACACTCTTCCACAGCCTTTCTTAACAAGTTGCCTTCTCTCCTTTTTAGTTCGTCGTAAACGTTCTCAATAAAACGGTAACCAAATTTTCTCTCCTACCGAAAATTCAAAAGCTCCGACCTCATCAAAAACAAGACACCCCACAAAAACTCACCATGCTGTCACTTATCAGACCAATAATGGTTTTCAGTAAAACCTATACAGCTGGGTGAGGTCAAGACAAATGGCTACATTAATAAATAACAAGATAGCTTTCTGGGAAAACAGGTCCACGCTCTGACAGAATGGATGCCATGCTAAAAAAGATCTCACCGACATCCCCTATTGATTTTATTTCTCAAGCGAACTGAATTATTAGCTAAGATACTCGTGAGATCCAAGAATGGCTAATCAAGATTTAATGATTTCTAGTTTTTGGAATGAGAGGTGGGAATTTCCCCTTCAGACGCAGCTAAATTATCTTAAATTAAGTCTGGAACCAAGGGAAGCAGGCATTGATCTGATTAAAAAGAAGGTTTAAGACATCAAGTCTTTCTCGCTTCCAACGTTTCTCAAATTCTGCAATCCCTCTACTTTCTAAAGTATGTTTGCTTTACACTTTAAAGCAACTCCTAGTAGCCATTCCTCTATGCATCTGTTTGAATCCCTTTCCAAGCTGTTTGGTCTAAAACCCTGAGCTACCTTTTTATGCTACGAACTCCAAATGGAAATTATGCTATGTGCTGAAGTATTTGTTTTTAACTATTCTGAATCTCTTTGTTTTGTTCACCATACATACTTTTAAAGGGTTCCATCATACTTTGGAGATATACTGGCTTTCTTCAAAGGTTCAATGGCCCTCAAACATCACCTGTTCTCAGCGGTCCTTAACATTTCTGGCTTTGCAGACGGGGGGTGAAAGCATGGGAGGGGGTAGAGGAGATGGTTCCATGCAAGCAGCACGTTCACACATGAGCATGTGTGCCTGCTGGTTGAGCTCACCTGTTCACGTGCTGCTTGCGTGGCTCAGTTACAAATGGGCCGTGAACTGATAACAGGCCACAGCCCGGAGGTTGGAGACTTCTGGTCAAAGGGGAATTGTTAGGCATAGATGATCATTTCAGTTGTCTTTGTCAACACCTGCTCTACCAATATTCCACTCATCCATCCTTTTGGTTATCTGATTGATGTTTTTTATTCTCGTTGTGTTCCTTTGTCATTGTTTACTTGATGGGCCTATTATTTTACTCCCATTGCGTTTGCAAGCCTTTTCATTTTACTTCCTTTTTATTATTGTAAGCTGCCTAGATTAGCTCCATGGCAAGATAGGCAGCAAATAAGTTTAACAAATGAATGGATACAATAAATAAATACAATCCAATTTTAGAAATGTTAGAATACCGCAACCGATTTTGCTCACCACACTACAAAAAAGATGTTGAGACCTTGGAAAAAAGTTCATCCCACTTCAGTCCAATGTGTTGTTCGTCCATCGATTTTTTTTTTTTTTTCGATGAAGACCTTGACATCTTGTGGATTGTGGGCCATCAACGGTGTGTCCGTAGATGGCTGATGAGACCGATGTTAGCACGGAATGTTCTGCCACATACTGAACAGAGAAATGTGGACACTGTTGCTTCAGCATTTGCAGCTCTGGCTTTACGGAGTGCTCGCTCCTCTTGTGCCAAGATTGTCCTCCT
>NW_015390124.1:17966-21581 GCF_001527695.2 Protobothrops mucrosquamatus
TTTTTTTTTTCGATGAAGACCTTGACATCTTGTGGATTGTGGGCCATCAACGGTGTGTCCGTAGATGGCTGATGAGACCGATGTTAGCACGGAATGTTCTGCCACATACTGAACAGAGAAATGTGGACACTGTTGCTTCAGCATTTGCAGCTCTGGCTTTACGGAGTGCTCGCTCCTCTTGTGCCAAGATTGTCCTCCTGTGTTCATATGTCTGGCACCCCTGGTAAACCAGGATACGCCATGTCGGTCGATCATGCGCCAAAAATTCCCAAGAGATGGTGTCGATATCCAGGGACTTGAGAGATGCTTTCAGTGTGTCTTTGTATCGCTTCTTTTGTCCCCCGTGCAATCGCTTTCCTTGAGACAGCTCACCATAGAAGAGCTGTTTAGGGATGCGATGGTCTGGCATCCTTACAACGTGGCCTGCCCAGCGCATCTGGGCTTTCATCTACAGAGTGTAAACTGATGATAGGCCTGCTCTGGAGAGGACCTCTGTATCTGGTATCTTATCCTTTAGGGCAGTCCAATGTAAGTTCCTTGTCAAAATACATTGTCATTCGTGGATGTCAAGAAACAAAGATAGATAGATAGATAGATAGATAGATAGATAGATAGATAGATAGATAGATAGATAGATAGATAGATAGATAGATAGATAGATAGATAGATTAAAAAAAATGGAATGGAGAAAATGGCTCTTAATAATCCAATTGCAGGAGTAGGAGTGAAAAGAAAAAACACGGGGTGGAGTTAAAAGAGGCATCAGCCTAGAATCCCTGCATAGTCACAAGCGGACTCAACCCAACCTCAGGAATTATCTAATGCCAAGCAGCTGCTAAACATTAGTTGAGAAGATTCCCATGCAATAAATCAGTTTTAATTTATTGCAAGTGCAATCAATCGCATGGAGACCTGGTCTTTCACACCTAACTCCAATTGTCTTAAAGCACAAGTGTGAATTTTCCTTTGCATTTGGAGCAACAAGAAAATGTCTGTATTTCTGATATACTGAAATGACTAGATTTCATTAACTCTGTAAATAGTGGTCATAAGACTGCATTATAATGACACAATTTGTGGTTGGAAAGATTCCCCCCCTCTCCCATCGGTTTGGAATATTTTGATATTTTAAAAGTGGTCTTTAGCAATCAGAGGTCATATTCATTACTCATAATCAGTTAACGCAGCGCAATATAGACAGGCTAATCAAGCTATTTCTCCTGTCACCAACTGGACAGAAATATGCCTATATCTTGCTAAAGGTTGGTGCAATCTGTCCTAGAAATGATAAAACAACACCCTGTAGGAAACTCTCTGGAAACAAATATTGACTGTGCTGCAGCAATAGACCACGTTAGCTTGCAAATGATATGTGCATTCAATCCTCGGCTGTATTTCATAAGCGAATAGCCCACGATAAGGGATTCAAATTTCATGGCTAATAGGTTCGCTGATTACCAGGAATTGTCAGTATTTAATTTAAAAAAATTACTCAGCCAAGAAGGTCATTATTTCTCTAATAGAAGTTGGCACGTTGTTCTTCACCCATTCAGTTGTCACCACCGTGCCTGGCATGTTAATTAGCCATCTCCATCCAAGACTAGGCAGACTGGAATGTGGTTGCTTTTTGTGGGCTGTTCGGTAAAGGAACAGAATCCCGTGCGGAGATATTGAAGAGAAGAGGGTGGCTAATTGGTAGGACCCAAATCAATTTTTATCGCTTCTCATTGAATTCCAAGAGGCAGAGCAAATTGGCTGCCACTTCCAATAGGTATCATTAAACAGGGGGAAATATAGAACTCACATTTATCAAGTATCCGGGGACATTAAGCATCTTCAGATATCTACTCTCAATATAAAGCAAGACTCGGGAAACAGAACATAACTACTCTGTTTCAGATATCTACTCTCAACATAACATAGGCAAGGCTGGGAAACAAAACCCCTAAAACCTACAATTGTAGAGCCTGGACTAGCCCCATGATCAGTGGTGGGATTCATATATGTGAACAACCGGTTCTCTGCGTGGATGCTGCTTCCAGAAGTCCATTCTGGGCCTGGGCAACAAAAAATTAACTACCGATTCTGCCAAACTGGTGTGAACTGGCTGAATCTCACCACTGCCCATGATGGATAGTTAGACAGAATCTGGGATCAAGATTGGATTAAGGCTTATTTTACCTGAAGCCCAGGGCCCACCCTTACAGGAGGCCTGCACAAAGCTTCATAGTTTCATAGGACTGGATGCAATTGACAACACACGACCACCGTTATGACTTCAGATTGGCACATGTATAGCCGTTCAAAACTGCCTACTCCGATCTAGTCTGCCAATCAGTAAATCTCCATCATTCTCTTCCATTTCCTTCTTCATCCCAGAAGTCCTTTTTTAAAAAAAAATTAAAAGGATTTCTTCTCCTTTTACTAGCAAAGTAGTATATGCATCCTTTTGATTTATTGGGTTGTGCAAACTAGGTCCCATTCAATCTGAACCAATTTGGAAAATCAATCCAGTTTAGTTCCGGCATTGCTTTGGATCAAATCACCGAATCAGCTCTGCTTTAATTTGGACCAATATTTGACTATTAAAAGGCATATGTGTGCATGCAGGAAGCATCCAAATCAATCAGAATCAATGCAAATCAGTTCAAGATAAATTTCATTTGATTGACTGGGTTGAATCAACCCTCAAACAAGTTCCAATCGCTATAAATCATATTTCTCAGCCAGCTTCTCCTCCAGACAGGCAGCTATCTGTGCACCAGCCATCAGGCCCTTTTAAAACAACACTTGTCCATTACATCACTACCCTGAAACCACTCCCTCCTAAATTAGGAGATATATTCTAGAACATTTTTTTCCCACACAGAAACCATAGGGATTGCCAACTCTGAATGCAAATCAAGTTGATTCATTTGCACTTGAATAGATCTTCTGCTACTCATGCAAGAGAAAAGTGTGTCTACTGTCTATGTAAGAGAATGCAGTCCAAGATTTAACTTGGAGCGTGAAATAATAGAATTTTTTTTTAAAAAAATGATAAAATTGGATTTTTTTAAAGATTAATTTAAAATTTACACAACTGACTTTCTTTGTATTTATGTTGTCTTCATGCAAAAAAAGAAGACTTGCAATCCCCCCCACACACAAACACACAGAAACAAGTATTTTGAAATCAAGAGATAATGTATTACAGACTGGGTCAATTCTAAAATAAGGGATTGCACTTGGAGATAAACCTGAAAGTACAAAATGCATCCGTATACTCATTCTTCACAGAAAACGTATTCTAAACCATGGTTCTTTTTTAACTCTTAATCTTTACTATCATCATCAGAGTCCTAGTAGACAATCACTTAAATAGGAGCCAGGCATGTGCTGCAGCTGCCAAAAAGGCCAACACAGTGCTGGGCTGTATTAACAGAGGGATAGAATCAAGATCACGTGAAGTGTTAATACCACTTTACAAGGCCTTGGTAAGGCCACACTTGGAATACTGCATCCAGTTTTGGTCACCACGATGTAAAAAAGATGTTGAGACTCTAGAAAGAGTACAGAGAAGAGCAACAAAGATGATTAGGGGACTGGAGGCTAAAACATATAAGGAACGGCTGC
>NW_015390124.1:21860-29605 GCF_001527695.2 Protobothrops mucrosquamatus
TTATTATTATTATTATTATTATTATTATTATTATTAGTAGTAGTAGTAGTAGTAGTAGTAGTAGTAGTAGTAGTAGTAGTAGTACTGTAACGAGGACTACCATTGTTTTAAGTAAGCGCCCACTAGGAAGCAGAAGGAGTTAAAGGAAGCCAGCCATACTTACGATTGAACATTTACACATACGGTTTGCACGTTAATCAATGCACAGCTAACAAGGTTAGTCTATTGATGTACGTTGTGTTGTGTTCTTTTATTGTTCTGTTATTTTACTTCTGTTTACACGTCTTTCATTTCTTTTCCTTTTCATTATTGTAAGCCACCTATAGTAGCCTTACAGTGAGATAGTTGACAATATTTTTTTTTGTTTGAGGCCAGGCATCAGAATTTAATTTTTTTAAATGTGTGCCAGTGTGTTCACAGAAAAAAAAAGTGACAATAAAGGTTATCTTATCTTAAACAAACAAACAAATAAGATTCCTAGCAAAAAAACAACAACCCAAGAACCTTAGGTGGAATAATACAAGTGAGCAGATGTCCATATCTTTTGGTGAGAGTATTTTTTTTTTATAAGACATGAAACAAAGGGTCTTCCTTCTTTTTTTTTCTCCTTAAATGAAAGGGGTCAATCATCTCATTTCCCAAAAGAAAAGCATAAGTTCTTTCGGCTTTGTTGGCGTTTTTAATCATAAGAAGAAAAACTCTACAAAAAGAAAGGAAGAGAAGCAGAGGTATCATTTTTTTTTAACCCTTGGAGAAATCCAATTAGGAAAAAGGCAAAGCTGATCATGGTTAGAATATAATTAATCCAAAGAAGTAGTTGCATTTAGAGGAAATGGAGAAAAATAAAAAGTTATTCCCAACAACGCTGCTTGAGCGACTTACTGGATTATAAGAAAAGACAATTCATTTTTCGGCCTTTTGTTAAAATTTAATTATGTCTTCCCAGAAAAAAATAAATAAATAATAATAGAAAACCTTGATGGAATTCTCTAAGGTAAGCGTATCAATTTTTAATCCTGAATGCTAAAATGTAATATTAGCTATAAGTCTTCATGGCCCATGATGAGCGGCTGACATCTCTTTTAAAAGAAATACTATTTTTAATTAACCTATTGATTTCTTTGAAGGGGTTTGCTGGAATCAATAAAAAACAATCGCATTGAGAAGGTGAGAGTGTTTCCCCTCCCCCTTCCAAAGCAATATAAATCATATTTGCATTTTAAATATTAAAATTGAAAAAGCAAACTCTATAGATTGAATGGAAATGCAGCAATCTTTGGGGTATAGCCACTTGGAATCAATGCGAATTAAGTCGCTGGGTTGCTGAGAATGACATCTTTTAGAAATACACAACTGTAGCTGTGATATGGCAACGAGGAACACGAAGAGGAATTAACCATGATGTTGAATCTATCATGTTCTCAAGAAGCCATGTACCACTGCTGAAAATCACCTGTGTAAACAAACATTGTGCTGGATTGCTTGCTGAAATGTGACTGCAAATTTGCTAAAATAGAGTAGGATAGAATGGAATGGAATGAAATGGAACGGAACGGAACGGAACGGAACGGAACGGAACGGAACAGAACAGAACAGAACAGAACAGAATAGAATAGAGAAAAGGAATGGAATGGAATGGAATGGAATGGAATAGAATAGAATAGAATAGAATAGAATAGAATAGAATAGAATAGAATAGAATGGGATGGGATGGGATGGAATGGAATAGAATAGAATGGAATGGAATGGAATGGAATGGAATGGAATGGAATGGAATAGAATAGAATGGGATGGGATGGGATGGGATGGGATGGGATGGGATAGAATAGAATAGAATAGAATAGAATAGAATAGAATAGAATAGAATAGAATAGAATAGAATAGAGAAAAGGAATGGAATAGAATAGAATAGAATAGAATAGAATAGAATAGAATAGAATGGAATGGAATGGAATGGAATGGAATGGAATAGAATAGAATAGAATAGAATAGAATAGAATAGAATAGAATAGAATAGAATATCTTTATTGTCATTGTGTAACTCACTACACTGTGTAGTGTCCACAGTGCACACCACACACAAGTAAAAACCACAAATAAGAACATAGATTATATACGCACAATGGCTCAGCTTCAGACACTCTTAAACAACAAGGAGAATCTTGATGCAGTTTTGAACCCCTTAGCTACCAAGCCATGTATAGGCTATTAGTAATGACTTGGTGTAGAGAATAAAGACGGCTGCAGGACTTGGGTTTGGCTAGTCTAAAAAAAGAAGAAATAAGGAAGACATGATAGCACTATTCCAGTACTTGAGGGGCTGCCCCAAAGAAGAGGGGGTCAAGCTATTCCCCAAAGCACCTGAAGGCAGGACGAGAAACAATGGTTGGAAACTGATCAAGGAGAGAAGCAACCTGGAATTAAGGAGAAAGTTCTTGACAGTGAGGACAATTAACCAGTGGAACAGAAGTTGCCTTCAGAAATTGTGGGCACTCCATCACTGGAGGTTTTTAAGAAGAGACTAGACAGTCACTTGTCTGAGATGGTAAAGGGTCTCCTGCTTGAACAGGGGGCTGGACTAGAAGACCTCCAAAGTCCCTTCCAGTTCTATTCTATTCTATTCTATTCTATTCTATTCTATTCTATTCTATTCTATTCTATTCTATTCTAGTCTAGTCTAGTCTAGTCTAGTCTAGTCTAGTCTAGTCTAGTCTATTCCATTTTATTCTATTCTACCTTGATGGAAATATACAGTAACCGATACCTAGGCAGAAGGACCTCAAACCATTTTTAAGTCCAGAATAACAAGAAAATATTTCAGAATGGCTCAGGCTTCCTGATTCAACAGAGTATAAGAAGTGGGGAGAATTATAGCATGATCAGACTTGTAATATTCTGTTATTGTAGCCAGTCAAAGTCGTTTTAACTTTCTGGTGGAGTCGATTCCTACTCTGACCTTTCTACTGGAGTTGGCACAGAGGACCAGAAGTAACTCTCTGCGTATTTTTCTCAACTCCTATGACGCACCTCAAGAATTTTGTTCAGATTTCAAAGATCTGACGTTATCACATGAAACCTAAAAAACATATTTGGTTCAGGAGAACAAGTGCAAGAATTTTCTCCAATATGGGAAATTTCCCAGCTGGGAAAATACTTAAAAGTTACATCCCTCACACTTTTACATGTGCTTTGAACACAGCACCTTTCTAGCAATTGTAGTTACACCCTTATCCTGTTGCCAGTAACAACAACAGCAAATCAAGTGCTTTCGGAAAAGAAAACAGATTGAGAATAATCTCAGTGAACAGAATAACAAGAGCACGGCTATTGAAATGTTTATTTTTATTACCTTACCCGTACTTGAAAGCAGTTATATCATTCAATATCCACGTGGAGGCCAGTCTCCGATTGTCTCCATGAGTATTTCCAATGCCGTGAGAAATTATCCACCATTTAAAACATTCATAGCCCTGTTGGCTTGCAACCCATAAAAAGCAAGATGAAAGAATAAAGCCAAGTAAAATAAATAATAGATCCCAAACACACACTAATAAATATTGTAGCAATTGTAATGAGGCCGCACTGGAGAACAAGAGGTTTTGGACAGACTGTGGATAGTGCTAATCATACACTGGTACTAAAACAGGGGTCCCCAAACCTCTGGGCTGCATCCTACTAGTGGGCTGTGAGTTGTTTTGCAACCGGGCCACGGAAACTGGGTGAGCGCGCATGCACACTGCTCATGCAAATGGAGCTGTGCACACGCTTGCTTGCTGGCTGCCCACACAGAACCATCCCCTGCCCCCCCCATCAGTCCACAGGGGCAGAAGGGTTGTGGAACTCTGTACTAAAAGTCAGATAATGTTGATACTAATCTGACCATCAGGGAAGGGTGCTCCAAATCATGGAAAATCTTCTAGGGCAGACATGTCAAACATAAGGTCTGGGGGCCGGATGCAGCCCGCGAAGTGGTTTCATGTGGCCCGCGAAGCCATCCTGGAAACAGTGAGGGAATGGCCCCCGCTGCCTTGGCCCTGGGCCAGGCTGGCTGGGACCCAATGTACAATTTTGTGGTGGCCATCTATGCTGAAACGCATTCAGTCTTAGCTCCACAAGGCCGTCTGGAAACAGTGAGGAACCAGCCCCTGCCGCGTTGGCCCCTCCCCCTGGGTGCATGCTGGGGAGGTGTCACCCTTTGTGAGGAATGAAGAAATGGACCATGCCTTGGCACTTGCCCCGGTCCCACCCCCTTCTGCCAGAGACCCTCAGATCTGTTCCACTCCTGCCCAGGCCCCCACAGGCCCCCTTGACGCGAACGATGTAGAGCTGGCCACGCCCACCCAGTAGGCTACACCCACTCCATCCACACCCACCCAGTAGGCCGCACCCACCCTGGCCACACACCCCCAGCCCCCCCAAGGGCAACCGCAATGCTGATGCGGTCCTCAATGAAATTGAGTTTGACACCCCTGCTCTAGGGCTAGGGCTAGGTGGTATCTAATGGGTATCTAGACAACAGCTTTTGCATTCTGTAGATTAACAAAGCATGCAGTGGTGGGATTCAGCCGGTTCGCACCAGTTCAGCAGAACCGGTAGCTAATTTTTTGTTGCCCAGGTCCAGAATGGACTTCCAGAAGTGGCATCCAAACAGAGAACCGGTTGTTCACATATTTGAATACCACCACTGAAAGCTTGAACTGTTCTGATCAGCCTATACCAGGTGAATTAATTACAGACCAACAGTGTGGTGCAGCCACCAAAAAAGCCAATGCAGTCCTAGGCTGTATCAACAGAGGGAAAACATCAAGATCACCAATAGTGATAGTACCACACTGTACTGCATGAGTGAAGCCACATTTGGAATATTGCATGCTGAGATCCTAGAAAGAGTGCAGAGAAGAGCAACAAAGATGATTAGTGGGCTGAAGGCTAAAACATATGAAGAATGGTTGCAGGAATTGGTTTGTGGTAAGAACGCACCCTCCCAATCCTTTTTACTATGCCCCCCCCCCAAATCCCAAGAATAAAACTCAGGAAAAGAAATACAGGAACAATGTTTCTCTGAGGAAAGCCCTGGCTATTGCAAAAAGTGGAATCAAGCCTGTTGATTCACAAAGAAAGCTCAATAGAGGCAACAGACCAACTAAAGATAAAATTAAAGGTACATTTAATTACATTTGTTTGACAGGATTAAAACCCAAGGAAGCCAGCCTTTTAGACCCATTGCTAGCCTTTGCGAAAAAAAGCTAAACACATCTAATAACAAAAGCACGCAAAGCAAGCCTCCAAATTATGAAATGCTGTCAATTTGCCAGCTGTCCCAGAACTGCATGCTGTCGCTGTTTCTGCTCATCAGTAAACCTTCTTTCTTAAGCAGCCTCCTTTTTATTCCCGGCTTGGAACAAGACCTGATTTCTCTTCCAACAGGGTATATCTAGTCTAGTAAAAAGAAAGTCTAGAGGTGATATGATAGCAGTGTTGCAATATCTGAGGGGCTGCCACACAGAAAAGGGGGTCAACCTACTCATCAAAGCATCTGAAGGCAGGACAAGAAGCAACGGATGGAAACTAATCAAGGAGAGAAGCAACCTAGAACTAAGGAGAAACTTCCTGACAATAAACCTACTGTGTCCTTATCAAATTCATAAAATGTTCTCTATCCTTCCCTCCCTGCAAATCATTTTACACAATGCCAAAAATATTTACTACTGCAACAGTTTGTTAGCAAGCAGGCAGATAGTTCAGGAAACAGATTACAGATGAAGGACTGCTTGCAAATTAGATAACTTGTAATGTAAATTTTACTAATTTAATTCAGAGATGCCTATATGGCATCATTACGAATTGACGTGGCTTTGCAGGGTATCCATTACCTAGAATTTATATAGCTTTTAGTATTATTATTTTTTTTTGTTACAGAAAAGAAAATCCATTCAATCTGTCTCAGAGATCTAGTATACCAGTTAAATGGTGGTACAGTCAAAAAGAAAGTAGCATTTTAAATTTCCACCAGGACATTTAGTTTGCCTCTGTAATTATATCAGCAGGGCTTACACATTAAGCAGTAGTCAACCAAATAATTATTGCCAGACCCTGATATGACTTTAATAGAGAAGTCATAAGGCCATCAAATATTTGATAAGGAGTAGCACAGTTAGTCAAAATACATCTATGAAATTTCAGCACCTCATTAATTTTACTGTACACCTGTCATAGGATTTACAGAAAGGACTATTAAATAAGAGGAGAGAGACATGATTTATAAACATACTCTCTTTTTTTAAAGGGAACGTATGCCTTTTGACACTAATAACTGGCAATCTATATGAGTCCACCATTTTTAAAAACAAGCTTTTTTCCGTTCCCACAAATGTCCTTGAGTTTCTTGGCAAAACAACAAGGTATTTTTTCCCCCCAGATTTATAGGTTACCATCCATTACCAGAGTTTCAATCTGCTACAAGGTTTAAAAGAAACTATCAGCTATTTATTATTGCTACCGTCACTAGACACGCACAAGCCATCGTGAGCAGATGACCTTGGAGAGAAGAAGAGAAAGATTTGAAAGGCAAAATGGAGACAGGACACAGTCTTCTTAGATTGAGCAAGCATGCCTGGCTGAGGAATTCTGGGAGTTGAAGTCCACAAGTCATAAAAGGGCCAAGTTTGAAGACCCCTGCCCTAACCTAATATAGGCCTAAACATAGGTTGACTCCATCAGAACCTGCTGATCATTTTCTTTCCTTTGTCAGACTCCAAAAAAACAAGAAAGACACCCTGAGTTTCTTCTAAGCACTTTCCTTTATTGTTCCACACCCATAGATATAAATCTTTCCAAACTAACGCAAACTATTTGCATGATTAAGTATAGATTTTGAGAATGCCACAAAGAAGAATGAATCCACCTATTTTCCAACGCACCAGACGGCAGGACAAGAAGCAATGGATGGAAATTGATCAAGGAGCGAAGCAACCTGGAACTAAGGAGAAATTTCCTGACAGTGAGAACAATTAACCAGTGGAATGGCTTGCAGGTGCTCCATTACTGGAGGATTTTAAGAGATTAGACAGCCATTTGTCCAGAATGGTATAGGACAGGGGTCCCCAACCCCTGGTCTGTGGACCGGTACCAGTCTGCACAAACAAGCAAAACCCCATCTGTGGCATGCAGACAGAACACAAAACCACGCACTTTCCAGTCCATGGAAAAACCTTTCTCCACGGAACCGGTCCCTGGTGCCCAAAAGGTTGGGGACCTCTGGTATAGGGTCTCCTGCTTGTTCAGGAGGTTAGACTAGAAGACCTCCAAGGTCTATCCAAACTCTGCTGTTCTGTTATTCTGTTAAATTGCTAGAAAGGAGCCATCTTAACTCTCTTCTTCCAATTAAACTATCTAAACTTTGCAAGATCACTGGGTCACCGGGACCAGAGGTTTTACTCTTCTGAGCTTTGGACTCACGACATAAGCCTAAGATTGGAAACCAGGCTTGTCAGATGTTATATTTTTTTCTATCCTGCTCTATGGAGTAGAGAGTTGGTCTCTGACAGAAGGCCACCTGAAGAGACTAGAAGCATTTGAAATGTGGATGTACAGGTGGCTGTTACGTATAAGCTGGGTTGGCAGCTTATACGTCCCAGGCTCCTGATGGACCCTGAGAGGTTTCTGACGGAGCTTGGGCCATATCCGGAGGCATTAGAGCACGGCTCAGCGGAAGATCAGGCCGCGGCCTGGGATGTGGCCGCGGC
>NW_015390124.1:31714-33675 GCF_001527695.2 Protobothrops mucrosquamatus
GTGCGGCTGCTGATAAAAACAGGATCGCCAACATGACCGCCAATGTCCGATAACGGATATGGCACAAGAAGAAGAAGAGCTTTGGACTCTTCAAAGAACTTTTCTCTACTGGAATATGTGCTTTGGGCTACTCTACTCTACTCTCTACTCTACTCTACTCTACTCTACTCTCTCTAAACTTTGCCATCTCTCCGGCCTCTCGAATGCATTCTCTCCCTTCTGGGAATCCAGACTACATTCCACTACACCTTCCATTACTTATCTTATATGTTGGATTGCTGAAGTTGTTCCCTCTGAGCCACTGGATTCCCAGCACATTACTCTAAGCAAACTCAAAATTAGAGTTAAGTTAATATTGGAAAATCACCATGGGCCCTATTGAGAAGATGCAGCCAGTGGGATTTGAAGAAATTTCCAGAAGAAATTCCCCAAGGATTCTCGAGTAAAAAGATGTCTCCTACACCTCCAACAGGGATGAATAAATCCCTTCATTCATTTACCATTCTTAAGTTTTAATTTGGCAGCTGAAATAGTAAGAGTGAGACAGCGTAGGTTTTGTCAATTTTTTTTTTGAAAAGTAGCAAGGCTCGGATGAGTGACAGCAAGTCCTGAAGGTGCACGTCATCTGGGACCACAGCTCAGCATGTATTTGTGGACAGTTCCAGCTTCATGGGAAATAACATCAATCAAGGACAGATGAAAAACCAAATTAGAACTACTTTTTTTCAAAGATGACCAGCCAGCCATCAAAAGTGGGTCATTGTAATGAGCTTCTAGCTGAGGTTTCCTGAAAAACAGTGGCAGGTGGCCGGTAATATCACATCTGGAGAACCGGTGTGAACAGCTGGCAGATCTCCTAGCCTGAAGCTTTCGGATATGCATTTTAGATTTTTTTTTTTTCAAAAAAGCAAACTTTTTTGACAGATTTCACCTACAAGAGGGAATTTTGCTCATTTGCACTTTATGTAGTGTTCTAGTCTGAAGTTCCTGAGGACAGGGAAGGATTGACCGAGGCTTTTTAAAACATTGCTTTCATATTTTTTTTAAGGCTGCTTCTCTGATGCTTGCTAAGAAACTCTGTCTTAGTTGAAGTATTTTAATGAAAAAGAAACACGAAAAATAGGGTGTGTGTGAAATTCCATCAGTTTAGCTAGAATATTTCTAAGAGAGGAAAAAGGAAGAGAACTGGTCTTCATACAACCCCATTTGCTATGGGTCATAATTTTATAGACTGATTTAATTATGCATCAATTGATGCATATCAGCTTCTCGGTTGAATTTGTCACCTTTATTTAGCTTGCTTCTTCTTTAGATGACTTTAACCTTCAAACCCCTGCCTGTTTGGAATGTGCATATTGGTCATAACAAATCTATGGCCTTCACACAAGGAAAATGTCCCCAATATCCAGGGCATCTCTAAAACGCTAACAATGAACTAGTCAGTGATGAAAAAGTTGGTTGAATGAAATGTTAGGCATGAAGGATCAGGACCACATGATAGGTCCCATGATTTATTGCTCATGTCTGTACAATCTAGTCAACTACTGGTCTGCATTAAATTGGTGCTAGATAAGAGTCAAGGCAAGAGTCAAGGCTGGACTTGAACCACTGGTGGGAACGTAATGACTCTAGGCTGATTCCTCTCTTGACTCCACCCTCACGCTCTGCTTTTCCTTCTCCTACAAAAGGAGGTGTCAACTAAAATATATCAAGAATGGCTGCAGGGCTTGGGTTTGGCTAGTCTAAAGAAAAGAAGAAACTGGGGCGACAGGATAGCAGTATTCCAGTATTGGAGGGGCTGCCACAAAGAAGAGGGTGTCAAACTGTTCTCCAAAGCATCTGAAGGCAGGACAAGAGACAATGGTTGGAAACTGACCAAAGAGAGAAGCCACCTGGAATTAAGGAGAAACTTCCTGATAGTGAGGACAATTAACCAGTGGAACAGCTTGCCTTCAGAAATC
>NW_015390124.1:34103-37764 GCF_001527695.2 Protobothrops mucrosquamatus
GGGCGACAGGATAGCAGTATTCCAGTATTGGAGGGGCTGCCACAAAGAAGAGGGTGTCAAACTGTTCTCCAAAGCATCTGAAGGCAGGACAAGAGACAATGGTTGGAAACTGACCAAAGAGAGAAGCCACCTGGAATTAAGGAGAAACTTCCTGATAGTGAGGACAATTAACCAGTGGAACAGCTTGCCTTCAGAAATCGTGGGTGCACCATCACTGGAGGTTTTTAAGAAGAGACTAGACAGTCACTTGTCTGAAATGGTATAGGTTCTCCTGCTTGAGCAGGGGGCTGGATTGGAAGACCTCTAAGGTCCCTCCCAGATCTATTCTATTCTATTCTATTCTATTCTATTCTATTCTAGTCTAGTCTAGTCTAGTCTAGTCTAGTCTAGTCTAGTCTAGTCTAGTCTAGTCTAGTCTAGTCTAGTCTAGTCTAGTCTATTCTAGTCTAGTCTAGTCTAGTCTAGTCTAATCTAGTCTAGTCTAGTCTAGTCTAGTCTAAGCTTCGTAGCTTGACAGGAGGTTTTTTATTGTGCTGAGAGATGACTTTGAAAACAACAGCCATTATGGATGCTTTTCTTCCCAAATAGCCAAAGCCAATAAAATAAAGTAGCAATTAATTGATTATTGTTCTTTTGAAAGGCAGATATTGAAAGTGAAGCTCAAGTGCTCTGGTCACCAAATGAGAATAGAGGACTCCTCGGAAAAGACCCAGATGTTGGGAAAGACGGAAGGCGAATGGAGAAGGGGATGGCAGAGGGTGAGACAGTTAGATGGTGTCATTGAACATGAATTTGGACAAACTCCAGCAGACAATGGAGGACAAAGGAGGCCCGGTGTACTGTGGTCCATGGGGTTATGAAGAGTTGGACATGACTTAGTGATTGAACAACAACAACAACAATTAATAGTAGGCCATTGCATAATACATTTCTCCAGTGTAAGGTAATTGCATGTGATCAAAATAGGAAGAGAAAGTTCAGGCTAACTAGGGTGGCAAAACTGATCTTTCTCAAAGTCTATCTGCAGATCTCTATCGACTACAATTACATGTTAAATTCCCTCCATCCAGCAAGGGTCAACTTTCTCACCTTCATTGGCAGTATCAACTAATTAGCTCTTCTCTGAAATCCAGCCAGTCTTCTAAGAATCGTTCATCTTTCCTCTAGTTTGCAAAGCATGCAACATCAGTCATACAGATTTTGGCTTTATGTTTAAAGAAGCACAGCCCATGGACACAGATCTTTCCCTTGGCATACGTTGTCACCCCTGCCGTCCCTGCTTTAAAATTATTTTTCTTATTAAACGTATTAAGCCGAAAACTAGCATATGGACAGAGATAATTAAGAACTAGGAGTGAGTCTCAGCAAAGTCAGTGAGTTTGACTTCTGAAGATACATGAATAATGCATTTGGAAGTGATTTCCGGAGATCACAAGGAGATAGAACATCAGATATGTAACAACAGAAGAATCAGTTAGCAGATTTCTTTTCAGTATACTGTATAAATGAGTATGAGCAGAAGCAGAAACAGAAGTAACACATCCAAATACCCACAAATGAAAATTCAACGCTGAGTTTTAGAGGTCCAATAACTCTTAATTCACCCTGGCTTTGATTTCTAGCTTCCATTCATGTCCTACTCCTACCTGTCAACATCAAACTGTTGTCAGCTCAAATATGTGAAATGTCTATCTGGATTTCATGCAGAGATGTTTAGATTTACCAGCCGATCCAGCAACAGTGGCTCAGTTAGATGAAATAGAATTCACTCTTTCCTTTGCTATTATTGATTTGAAAGACGAGAGTATGATGTAGAAGCTATCTCTGGAAGACATGGTTAAGTTCTGCTAAGTAGCTGAATATGAGTTCTACTGAGGGCAAGATAACTTTATTTAAAGCTAGCAGAGTCTTGGAAGGAAAAAAAATAAAGGTTGAGCTCCAATGCTAGCAATCTGAGGCATATTGCTTGAGTTAAATATCCCAAATACTCAGAAAAGTGTTCCTCAGCTGTCTTACTTGGTGTCAATGCTGCTAACATCGGATGTTTTTGCATTGAAAACAGATGGAAATGTAGCCATCTTTTCCCTTTTCCTTTTAGAGTTAGATGAGGCTGGGAAGGGGGATGTGAACGAGAGTCCAGTTAGACATAACAACACTAGACCTAGTGTGAGAATCAAGGTTATTGTAACCAGAGCTGATAAGGACTTGGTGGGCTGGAGAACTGGAGAGGAAGCCCGTGCTTCAAGCTAATTGGGGAATGTGATTTATGACTGTTAATTAGAGGAGGGAATTGTGCTTTGATACTATGTGCTCAGGGGAGGGGAATTCATCATCTTCATCATTACTAACTTATCAGTAAGTTCACAGGACAAAGCTTTTGTCCCTTACATTTTCACGAAAAAAAAAAATTGATTGGTTCCTTTTCACTGTCTATGAAGATTCTCAGCAATTCCAGGTGATGGTAGTCTCAAAGGTGCTTTTTCAAGAGGCAACTGGACTTTCTTTGTTTTTTCCTTGAAAACATGTCGCTTCTCATCCAAGAAGCTTCTTCAGTTCTGACTGAAGAGAAGGGAATGGAAGATGACTGCAAGGAATATAAATTCTTCCATTCCCCACTCTTCAGTCAGAACTGAAGAAGCTTCTTGGATGAGAAGTGAAATGTCTTCAAGGAAAAAACACAGGAAGTCCAGTAGCCTTTTGGGGAAAAAAAACATTTTACTGTTATTCCATGCTCTTATTCCTATTTGGGGGGAAGTGGACTTTTCTTTTCCACAGATGGGGGTATCACAGTTCACTGAAAAGGTTAAGTATTAGAGACCAAGTATCATAACCTAACACTCAACGTCTAGTTTACATGGGATATATTGTGGGTGTTTCTATCTTAATTTGCATCATGAAATGTAACTGAGCATCATATTGGCAAACACATAAACTGTGTGCGGCATTTGTTAAGGGAATGCATTATTCAGGCATCACCCATCTGTAATCTATATTTATGTTCCAAACAGATGAATCAGCCTTGTGTGATCAGCACCACAAAACTGTCCAAAGCCAGAATCCTTCACAAGTTGTCTTCAGAAAGAAAAGGTCAATCAGGCTTGTCACCAGAAACTGTTGTAGGATGATAAATGATGACATCAAAAGGCTGTTCAGATTTATTTATTTATTTATTTTTTGCTTTAAAAAAATTGCTTCCAGGAAAGAAATATTAGGAAATATTATTTCCTAATACTATTATTTGAGGATAATATTATTTGAGAAATCATCTCAACCTATTCTCCAAAGCACCTTGAGGGCAGGATAAGAAGTCATAGGTGGAATCAAGGAGAGAAGCAACCTAGAGATAAGGAGGTATTTCCTGACAGTGAGGACAATTAATCAGTGGAACCTCTTGCCTTCAGAAGTTGTGGGAGCTCCATCACTGGAGGTTTTCAAGACGAAACTGGACAGTCACTTGTCTGAAATAATAATAATAATAATAATAATAATAAATTTAATTTATATGCCGCCCTTCTCCCAGCGGGACTCAGGGCGGCGCACAACATATTTAAAACAAAACATAAATACATTCCCCCCCGATAAAACCGAATTAAATCAAATTTTAAAGTTGTGTCTCTGTCAAATTGTTAAAAGATAAACCCCAAATAAAATCCTCCCTAGG
>NW_015390124.1:38471-41224 GCF_001527695.2 Protobothrops mucrosquamatus
CCCCTATAGTCAGCGATGGCGTCAGCTGACCATACCGAGACGCCGGCAACCACAGCCACTCGGTCTTGGAAGGGTTGAGCCTGAGTCTGTTCCTCCCCATCCAGACCCGTACGGCCTCCAGGCAGCGGGCCATCACGTCAAGGGCATCGTTGGTATAGGTTCTCCTGCTTGAGCAGGGGGCTGGACTAGAAGACCTCCAAGGACTCCTTCCCAGTTTCAGCCTGTTACCAAGGTCGTGGCACCAGGAAGAAGAATTGTTAGCATCAGCTCAACTCGGAGTTCTCATAACACCTGCATGACAGCAGATTGTCTCCTAATGGACTGGGGCGTTGGGATGGGGTTTCAGCAGTGGGGAATTTAGCTTAACAGTTTGCGTGGGAACCTCAGATTGTGCCTGACTTCCTTGCAATCACTTTCTCTCAGTAAAAGTTCCTTTTGAAATAACGTTCATTTCAAGAGTCATGCTTTCCTGTGTAGATACAGTAGCCGAGGCGGGACCTTACACTGTTTTTCTGTATTCTGTATTTGAATAAAGGAAGTTTGTGTTTTGTCCATTTAGTTCTCTTTTGACCAGTGTGATCTCCAGATCTGGTGGATTTCAAGCCTCCATAATTCAAAATTTTGTTCATGGTTGGAACAAAACAACCAGGGCTTGGAGTTAGATCATCCAACTTGGCAAATCTTGCTTCTAAATTTGAGTCATTTTTAAGCAAGAGGAAAAGGATCACTTTCATCATCATCATCATCATCATCATCATCATCATCATCATCATCATCATCATCATCATCAAGTTGGAAGGGACCTTGAAGGTCTTCTAGTCCAACCCCCTGCTCAGGCAGGAAACCCTATACCATTTTAGACAAATGGCTGTCCAGTCTGTTCTTAAAAACTTCCAGTGTTGGAGCATTCACCACTTCTGGAGGCAGGTTGTTCCACTGGTTAATTGTTCTCACTGTCCGGAAGTTTCTCCTTAGTTCTAGGTTACTTCTCTCCTTGATGAGTTTCCATCTGTTGCTTCTTGTCCTGCCTTCAGGTGCTTTGGAGAATAGCTTGACTCCCTCTTCTTGATTCTGAGCAATGTCATAATATGGTAGAGTTAGAACTAGCAAAGAGAGAGTTGAAATTTATCTTCTACTTGAGACAACAGTTAAAATTAAAACACTGCAGGTGTTGTTGTTGTTGTTGTTTTACTCTCTGTTAGAATACCTCCAATGCAAGGTAGCTCATCATCTGTCTAGTTCATTAGCTCCAAAATGTCTTTTCCCAGCCCTCAAAGATGCAGACAGAACTTGCATTCCTGTGAAGCATTGTCATGATTTCGAGTTTTCATGACTCCTTGGAGAACAGTGGAAAGATATCGCGGCAAGTGCCCTCCCACACAAAACCTGGAACTGCAAACAAGAAGCACCAACCCACGCCTTACGCCAACATTTGGTGCAGATCAGCACAGACAAATCAACCATCCGCCCCAAGAAGACAGAGCTAAAATAAAGTTTTTCATTGTTCCGCTAATACAACTTGGGCACAATCGAATCTAAACAGCCCCTACTCATTATATTCCAGATTCAGGAGTTGTGCTAAAGCTGCAGAGGCGTGCGACCTATTCAGAGTTTGATGGATCAGCAGTTTTTTTTTTTCTCAAATCCTGGAGTACCTCAGGTAAAAAACTGTCCATTAAACAAAACGAAATAGCAGCTCTGTCCTCGGGCATTCAACTCCAAAGGACTAAACTGGAAGCAATATTAATTATGGGAATGCAGTAATGGGCAGCCCTACAGAATGCAAAGTAGGGTTTGAACCGTAAGGTTAAGGATGTTAATGTTCTCTTACGGGGTCTTCACAAAAACTGCCCGCTGATAGCTGCATGCTGAATGAAGCTTTTCCTGTTCTGGAATTATTTTTATTATTTTTTCTCATGCGGAAGAAAGAACTGCCTTTGCTAGGCGGGCTGTGACTGCTGTTGCTCTGACTGAAGGCAACCTCCTGGAATTTACACAACCTGTATTAGAGAGCATTAGCCTTTAAGAGACAACATAGGGAGAGGCTGAGCAGAGAGGAGAGAAGAGGAAAGAATGGGGAGGGAGGACAAAAATTGGAAGAGAGCTGAGACTAAAAAAAAAAAAAAATGATGGATGGATCAGGTTATTAAAAGAGCAGAGCTCTATTTGAAAATGCAATTTGGGGCTCGTAAAGTCCCAGGGTACTAAGAGAACAACACAAAAAAAAGATCTATTGGAAGCAGAGTAAGGAAAACCAATTCAAGATTATATGTGAATATAAAGGGAAGGGGGAGGGAGAGAAATGAGCTATGGCATATGATAGTGAAATTAGAGTTATTTAGTAATACAGCACTAATGTGCTACTGCTCTCATGAAAATCTATTAGTGGTGTTTTAGGACTTGTTAGGCTGCGCTGTTTAACAAAAATGGCAAGTTAAAGTGTGCTATGTCAGTGGGTGCATGCTAGTGCATGTAGGTACAAGTGCCAGAGGGGGGGGGGGAAACAACCTTGTAATTTTCCTGCCCTACTCTACAATTAGCATCACATCCAGGCAGTTGAACCAGGGGAGTTACATTAAAAGATGTGATATGCATTTTTATGCATATTTGCGTAAAGATGTGTTTATTTCGCTGCAAATTTTAGTTATGTGGGAGGGAGGGAGGGAAGAAGGAAGGAGGGAGGATGGAAGGAAAGAAAAAAGGAAGGAAGGAAGGAAGGAAGGAAGGGAGGGAGGGAGGGAGGGAGGGAGGGA
>NW_015390124.1:43221-44769 GCF_001527695.2 Protobothrops mucrosquamatus
CATCTCATAACTTAAAGAAGCAGGGTTGGGAAAATACTCCTCCACGTATCTTGCAGAAATGCTTATAGCTGAAACACACCCTGCAAGGTAAGATGGACTCAAAACCTAGCCTGCATAGTTTGGTTATCTAGGTCAACTCTCTACCTGCGCCGGCAATAACTATGTTATTTTTTGTAATAATTGAAAACACCCCAGCGGAACAGAGAAGAAAAAAAAAAACTTTATTAGTCAAGGGAAGCTTAAACTGGTTGCAGCCCACTTTACAACTATTAATAAACAGAGACTACCAAAGCAAACGGATTTACACAAAAATGCCAAGTCTGAATTAGCACACGGGATAATTAAGCGACATTTCCAAAACTCCCAATCCCTCATGACATATTTTCTCAGATGAGAATCATCTGACTGAAATAAACAAAATATTTAAAATATATATTTTTAAAAGGGGAATGTGTTTCCACTTACGCTAGGACGGTTCTCCTTGTTGCAATAAGCAAAGACATGCTGCTAAATAGATAATAATAATAGCACACTAACCATGTTTGTTCTCCTCCCTCATCCAGGACTGGTTGCAGTGAGTGTTGACAGGAGGGAAAAGATCCCATCTGCAGGCCCTACTTTGGTGGGTGTCTATCAACTCGGTTGTTTCTCCCCTCCCAAAAGGAGGCCATGGGTGAGCTGGTGGTTTGGGATGACAGATTCCCAACTTGCTGATGACATCCAGATTTATAACTGCCAAAAAGGCTAATATAGTGCTAGGCTGCATAAACAGAGGGATAGAATCAAGTTCACGTGAAGTGTTACTACCACTTTACAAGGCCTTGGTAACTCCACACTTGGAATACTGCATCCAGTTTTGGTCACCACGATGTAAAAAAGATGTTAAGACTCTAGAAAGAGTACAGAGAAGAGCAAAAAAGAGGATCAGGGGACTGGAGGCAAAAGCATATAAGGAACGGTTGCAGGAATTGGGTATGTCTAGTTTAATGAAGAGAAGGACGAGGGGGGACATGAGAGCAGTCTTCCAGTATCTCAGGGGCTGCCCCAAAGAAGAGGGAGTCAAGCTATTCTCCAAAGCACCTGAAGGCAGGACAAGAAGCAATGGATGGAAACTAACCAAAGAGAGAAGCAACCTAGAACTAAGGAGAAACTTCCTGACAGTTAGAACAATTAACCAGTGGAACAACCTGCCTCCAGAAGCGGTGAATGCTCCATCACTGGACGTTTTTAAGAAGAGACTGGACAGCCATTTGTCCGAAATGGTATAGGGTTTCCTGCCTGAGCAGGGGGTTGGACTAGATGACCTCCAAGGTCCCTTCCAACTTTACTACTACTACTACTACTACTACTACTACCAGGGCTTTTTTTCTCGGAGAAAAGGTGGCGGAACTCAAACCTGGCCACGCCCTCATCAAACCCTAGGACCGCCCCTTTAGAGAACAGGAATGCAAGTAAAATTTGGGAGGGGCTATTTCCGGTGTGGGAGGGGCTATTTCCGGTGCGGCCGGCCCGGAAAAAGGTGCCGGAACGCGGTTCCGCCGCGTTCCG
>NW_015390124.1:45509-48081 GCF_001527695.2 Protobothrops mucrosquamatus
GGAGGGAGGGAGGGAGGGAGGGAAGGAAAAAATGGAATGAAGGAGGAAGGAAAAATGAGGGAGGGAGGGAGGGAGGGAAAAATGGAACGAGGGAAGGAGGGAGGGAGGGACCAAATAAAAATAGGTAAAAGTGGGAAAAAATTGGAATAATATATATATTTTTACATGGATGGTTGTCTTATGAGATGTAGCTAGGGATTAAAGCATATAGCTGAGGCCTTGATCTAGGAATGAAAGGAGCCATATTTGCCTGACTAAAGTCCATTTGCTTCCTAGGTCAACTGCCAATAAGAAGATAGAAAGATCCATCATCTTACAAGACACCCTCAGAAACAAGCAAGTTTCTCCTTCATAGAGTCGTAAAACCTGCTATGCTTCAACTGTTCACCAGATTGCATCAGGCTTTACTACTTTAATTATTGTGTACTTTACTCCCTTTAACACTGATTATATCTACCAAAGTAATTACTCAGGACAGAGAATTAAAGAAGAGCTCTTATCTGGCTTCTCCACTAAACCACAATGGCTTAAAATGGAGGTAGTAATCCAAAGTGCAGAAGGAGCCTGTCTGTAAGTGTGTGGAAATAAGGAAAACTGGAAAGGGGAAGGATTTTGATGATTGTTTAGAGGTTTTAAAGGAGAGAAGCAGAAACAGCCTTTCTGCGGATTCCATTTCCGTTTGGCGCTGTGGCTGAAAAAGGGCTTATGTGACGCTTTTGCAAAAGGGGTTCCCAGAAAAAAAAAAAAGAAGATCCATTGAATTCATGGAATAAGTAAAAGCAAAACAAAAACTACAGACTATCAGTCTTCCTAGTTGTGTGCCTAAATGGCTTGAGAGATACTATGAGAATGATTTGTTTGAGTCAAGATGAAATCCTGATGACATTCCAGACAATATGGAAGAAATTTCCTGCAGCCAATCTCCAAAGGATAGATGAGACAGACAGACAGACAGACAGACAGACAGACAGATAGATGATAGATAAATAATAGATATATATGATAGATAATAGATAATAGATAGATGATAGATAGATAGATAGATAGATAGATAGATAGATAGATAGATAGATAGATAGATAGATAGATAGATAGATAATAGATATATATATGATAGATAATAGATAATAGATAGATGATAGAGATATATGATAGATAGATAGATAGATAGATAGATAGATAGATAGATAGATAGATAGATAGATAGATAGATGGATGGATGGATGGATGGATGGATGGATGGATGGATGGATGGATGGATGGATGGATGGATGCATGGATGGATGCATGGATGGATGCATGGATGGATGCATGGATGGATGCATGGATGGATGCATGGATGCATGGATGGATAGATAGATAGATAGATAGATAGATAGATAGATAGATAGATAGATAGATAGATAGATAGATAGATAGATAGATAGATAGATACACATACACACATACACTCAAACGTGCCCATTCATTTACCATGTAACTATTCCGAGTCACTAAGCATCAGATTTTACACGGAGATACATATGTTAACTATTTCGTGCACAGAGGCCAGATCATTTTTATTCATAGATTTAATGTCTGGCACGCGAATCTTAAAATAATATAGCCACTACTAAAAGACATTCACATTCAATGCTTTTTCTTGAACTGATCCTCCTTTTGTTTCTTTGTGCTGGGTCTCACGGTATGGAGCCTGCTCATAACAATTCTGAAATTATCTTTTGATGGTCATGTTCCACCCAGTGCAGTCTTGTGCTTCTTTAATATTTCAGGGGTGGCCAAGTGTTTCAGCCTGGATAATATCAGTATTGAAGAGAAGAAAAATAGTCTGGCAGAGGGAACTTGACGAATCGAATTAGTGCATAAGATGGACTTTGGAAGGATAAATAATTATTCTATAGTTTGTGTATTATTGATACAGTTTGATTAAAGACCACTAGGATGAAGATATCTTCCCCCAAATTTTTAAAAAGGTGCAGTTTGCAACTGCAGAAATCCCTACGAGGAAGTTTATCCACTCACTTTGGACCCCAAATCTTCTGCACTGCTTGTCCAAAAACAAACTGTAAGCTAAAGTTTGATTTATTATGAATTCAATACATTTCCATCCTGTTTACCTACTCCAAAGGTAAACCAAGATCAAATGCAAACTTTTAATTAAACATAAAAGCCAGTAAAGCAATATATGTTCAAACCGCCTTCAGCAAAATAAGCTTAAAAGTCAAAAGTCATTTTGGAATAAAAACATATCTTTGCCTGCCAGATGAAGAATGATTTAAAACTGTAGAAAGTTCCAAAGTCTAAAAGCTGTAACTGAAAAGCAGTAACCATTAAAGATGTTTCCAGCCCTTACAGTACAGATAGGCTGAGTTCTCATGACATGCAGTTAAAGGTTTAGTAACTAGTAAAGGAGTCAATTCTTACATGCTAGACTGGGTTGGATTCAAAAAGGATTAGCCTTTTTATTATTTGGATGTTGCACACAACAATTTGTGGGCTTTATAGATCTTAACTAGGTTTTCAAATTAAAACTAGAAATTGACTGGTTCCTAACGCTGTTGTTGTAAAGGAG
>NW_015390125.1:0-4962 GCF_001527695.2 Protobothrops mucrosquamatus
GGACAAGAAAGGTCATAAAACGGGGCAAGATTCCCTTAACAATTGTCTCGCTTAGCAACAGAAATTTTGGGGTTCAGTTGTGGACGTAAGTCGAGGATCACCTGCATATATTGTTAGCGCATTCACAACTGGAAGTTTTTAAGAAGAGATTGGACAACCATTCTATTCTATTCTATTCCATTCTGTTCCGTTCCATTCCATTCCATATTTTCTGTTCTGTTCTGTTCTGTTCCATTCCATATTTTCTGTTCTGTTCTGTTCCGTTCCATTCCCTTCTATCCTATTCAATTCCACTCCACTTCATTCCATTCCATTCTGTTCTGTTTTGTTCCATTCCATATTTTCTATTCTATTCCATTCTATTCTATTTTATTCTATTCAACTACACTCCATTCCATTCCATTCCATTCTGTTTTTTTATTCCATTCCATGTTTTCTATTCTGTTCTGTTCTCTTCTGTTCTGTTCCGTTCGATTCCGTTCTATCCTATTCTATTCAACTCCACTCCATTCCATTCCATTCTATTTTCTATTCTGTTCTGTTCTGTTCTGTTCCGTTCTATTCTACCCTATTCTATTCAACTCCACTCCATTCCATTCTGTTCTGTTCCATTCCATTTCATATTTTCTATTCTATTCTGTTTTGTTCTGTTCTGTTCCATTCTATCCTATTCTATTCAACTCCATTCCACTCCATTTCACTTCACTCCACTCCACTCCATTCTATTCTATTCTATTCTATTCTGTTCTGTTCTGTTCTATTCTATTCTATTCTGTTCCGTTCTATTCTATCCTATTCTATTCAACTCCACTCCACTCCATTACATTACATTACATTCTATTTTCTATTCTATTCTGTTCTGTTCCGTTCTATTCTACCCTATTCTATTCAACTCTACTCCATTCCATTCTGTTCTGTTCCATTCCATTTCATATTTTCTATTCTATTCTGTTTTGTTCTGTTTTGTTCTGTTCCATTCTATCCTATTCTATTCAACTCCATTCCACTCCATTTCACTTCACTCCACTCCACTCCACTCCACTCTATTCTATTCTATTCTGTTCTGTTCTGTTCTGTTCTGTTCCGTTCCGTTCCGTTCCGTTCCGTTCTATCCTATTCTATTCTATTCAACTCCACTCCACTCCATTCCATTCCATTCTACAAAAGTAAAAAGCTGACGTTCGCTTGCTTACACCAGATTGTCAGGATGTCAATCTCAGTCCTGCTAGAAACGGAGTCTGCCCACCCTGGTGATTCTGATCTTCTTCTCTGGTGTTACAGTTGTATCTTTGCAGTGTTACACCTGCACTGAACCCATGGATGTCAGCTACTGCCTGGCCGTCACCCACTGCCCAGAGAACACCACTGCATGCAAGACGACCGTCCACTCGGTGGATTCAGGTGAGACACAGCCTCACCTGTGCATTCAGCTTTCTTCTTTTGCTCCAGGGTTTACCTTTGTACTGAAACTTGCAGCCAGCACAACAAAAAAAAAAGAGGTGTTTTCATTGCTTCTGTGGGCTGATGGCTTCCTGAGCAGTTTATGCTCATTTCACGGACAAGGGTGTCTTAAATCCATGCTGCAGGCACACCGCGTGCAGCAGCAGCCAAAAAAGCCGATGCAATCCTACGGTGCCTTAAGAGAGGGATAGAATCAAGAAGGCAGGCCAAGAAGCAACGGATGGAAACTAATCAAGGAGGAAATCAACCTGGAATTAAGGGGAAACTTCTTGACAGTGAGAACAAGTAACAGCTTCCCTCCAGAAATCGTGGGCACTCCATCACTGGAGGTCTTCTAGTCCAACCCCCTGCTAAAGCAGGAGACCCTATATTATTTCAGACAAATGGTTGTCCAGTCTCTTCTTAAAAATCTCCAGTGATGGAGCACCCATGATTTCTGGGGGAAAGCTGTTCCACTGATTAATTGTCCTCACTGTTAGGAAGTTTCTCCTTAATTCCAGGTTGCTTCTTTCCTTGACCAGTTTCCATTTGTTGCATCTTGTCCTGCCTTCAGGCGCTTTGGAGGGTAGAATAGAATAGAATAGAATAGAATAGAATATGGAAAGAATAGAATAGAATAGAATAAAATAGAATAGAATAGAATATGGAAAGAATAGAATAGAATAGAATAGAATAGAATAGAATAGAATAGAATAGAAACTATGAAATGGAATAGAAAATATAGAATAGAGTAGAGTAGAGTAGAGTAGAGTAGAGTAGAATAGAATAGAATAGAATAGAATAGAATAGAATAGAATAGAATATGGAAAGAATAGAATAGAATAGAATAGAATAGAATAGAATAGAATAGAATAGAATAGAATAGAATAGAATAGAACAGATATTGGAATAGAATGGAATAGAATAGAATAGAATAGAATAGAATAGAATAGAATAGAATAGAATAGAATAGAATAGAACAGATATTGGAATAGAATGGAATAGAATAGAATAGAATAGAATAGAATAGAATAGAATAGAATAGAAGCTGGAAGGGACCTTGGAGGTCTTCTAGTCCAGCCCCCTGCTCAAGCAGGGGAACCTATACCATCTCAGACAAATGACTGTCTAGCGTTTTCTTAAAAACCTCCAGTGATGGAGCATCCACAACTTCTGGTGGCAACTTCTGTTCCACTGGTTGATTGTCCTCACTGTCAGGAAGTTACTCCTCAATTCCAGGTTGCTTCTCTCCTTGGTCAGTTTCCAACCGTTGTTTCTTGTCCTGCCCTCTGGTGCTTTGGAGAAAGAGAGAGAATTTTATTGATTTATAATAGACACAATCTGTCTGGGAGAAAGGTCAAATTCTCAGTGGACTGTGAGGGACCCCAAAGATGCTTCATTGTCCTTCCTGGCTGGGCAGGATGTGGGAAAAGATCCAGATCCAATTAGCAGCTCCGGGCTTTCCTTTCTATGGCCTGAGTAACCCTGAGAGTAAGAATCGTGGTTTGTTCTAATGATAAGCTGGGCTCAGTGGTGGGATTCAAATAGGTGAACAACCGGTTCTCTGCGTGGATGCCACTTCCGGAAGTCCATTCTGGGCCTGGGCAACAAAAAATTAGCTACCGGTTCTGCCAAAGTGGGGCGAACTGGCTGAATCCCACCACTCTATCTATCTATCTATCTATCTATCTATCTATCTATCTATCTATCTATCTATCTATCTATCTATCTATCTATCTATCTATCTATCTATCTATCCATCCATCCATCCATCCATCCATCCATCCATCCATCCATCCATCCATCTATCTATCTATCTATCCAGTGGTGGGATTCAGATATGGGAACAACCGGTTCTCTGCATGGATGCCACTTAATAATAATAATAATAATAATAATAATAATAATAATAATAATAATAATAATAATAATAATAATAATAATAATAATAGTAAAGTTGGAAGGGACCTTGAAAGTCATCTAGTCCAACCCCCTGCTCAGGCAGGAAACCCTATACCATTTCAGACAAATGGCTGTCCAGTCTCTTCTTAAAAACTTCCAGCGTTGGAGCATTCACCGCTTCTGGAGGCAGGTTGTTCCACTGGTTAATTGTTCTCACTGTCAGGAAGTTTCTCCTTAATTCCAGGTTGCTTCTCTCCTTGATTAGTTTCCACCCGTTGCTTCTTGTCCTGCCTCCAGGCACTTTGGAGAATAGCTTGACTCCCTCTTCTTTGGGGCAACCCCTGAGATATTGGAACACTGCTATCATGTCCCCCCTCGTCCTTCTCTTCATTAAACTAGACATACCCAATTCCAGCAGCCGTTCCTTATATGCTTTAGCCTCCAGTCCCCTGATCATCTTTGTTGCTCTTCTCTGTACTCTTTCCAAAGTCTCAACATCTTTTTTACATCGTGGTGACCAAAACTGGATGCAGTATTCCAAGTGTAGCCTTACCAAGGCATTGTAAAGTGGTATTAACACTTCACGTGATCTTGATTCTATCCCTCTGTTAATGCAGCCCAGCACTGTGTTGGCCTTTTTGGCAGCTGCAGCACACGGCTGGCTTATATTTAGGTGATTGTCCACTAAGACTCCGAGGTCCCTCTCACAGTTACTACTATTGAGCAAGGTGCCACCTATGCTGTACTTGTGCAATTGGTTTTTCTTGCCTAAATGTAGAACCTTGCTTTTTTCACCATTGAATTTCCGGAAGTCCATTCTGCACCTGGGCAACAAAAAATTAGCTACCAGTTGTGCCGAAGTGGTGCGAACTGGCTGACTTCCGCCACTGGCTGGCTGGGCTCCTTCTGAACATCACAGTTAGCAACACTCCATTCATGGATTATTATTATTATTATTATTATTATTATTATTATTATTATTATTATTATTATTATTATTATTATTATTATTATTATTATTATTATTATTATTATTATTATTATTATTAATCTCCTCCCTGCCCCACCATCTCTTACCCTGGTTATTACTGATCTCTCCCAGGTTTCCCCTTTTTTGGAAACATCACAGTCAGCAAATCTTGCTCCAAAACCTGTGTGCCCTCTGAGCCGGACATCATTGGCGACAATCATCCCGACTACTGCTGTCACACGGATTTGTGCAACGTGGGTGCGGGTCAGGCAGCCACGGCAGAGTTCAGTGCCCTGAGCTTCACCATCGTCCTCGCCGTGTCTCTGCTCTGGCTTCAAGGATAACCCTCCAGGGAGAGGCTGGGTTGGTTGTGGAGAAGACAACTCTCCCCAGTGCCCAAACAAGGACCTGGTCTCTCCTGCTGGAAGGTGGTTGAGATGGAGGCCGGGGAGAGGAGAAGAGTCTCCAGGAGCAGAAGAATGGAAAAGGAAGAAGAAAGGGACCGTGTTATTAGTATCAAGTGTAGTTTTCCTCTGTTCCTACTCAAATATTGAAACACACTTACCTTCCTCCTCCTTCTCCTCCTCCTCCTCTTCCTCCTCCTCCTCCTCCTCCTCCTTCTCTCTCTCCTTCTTTCTCCTCCTCCTCCT
>NW_015390125.1:5237-8226 GCF_001527695.2 Protobothrops mucrosquamatus
CTTCCTCTCCTCCTCCTCCTCTTCCTTACTCTCCTCCTTCTCCCTCTCCTTCTTTCTCCTCCTCCTCCTCCTCCTCTTCCTTACTCTCCTCCCTCTCCTCCTCCTCCCTCTTCTTCGCCTCTTTCTCCTTCTCTTCCTTGTTCTTCTCCTTCTCTTCTCCTCCTCCTCCTTTTCCCTTCCTGCCTGCCTTCTGTTTTTCTTTTTTTGCTTTCTTCTCATTCCATCTTCCTTCCTTCCTTCCTCCCTCCTGCTTTCCTTTTCCTGTCTCCTCCTCTTCCTCCTCCTCTCGTTTGTTCTTCATCTCTATCTCCTTCCCTTCTTGTTCTTCCTCTTCTCTTCTCCTTTTTCCTTCCTTCCTTCCTTCCTTCCTGCCTGCCTGCCTGCCTTCCTTCCCTCATTTTTCTTCTTTCTTTCTTCTCATTCCGTCTTCCTTCCTCCTTCCCTCCCTCTTTCCTTTTCCCATCTCCTCCTTCTCCTCCTCCACCTCCTCCCTCTCCTTTTCCTGCTTGTTCTTCTCTTTCTCCTTCTCTTCTTTGTTCTTCTCCTTCTCTCTTCCTCCTCTTACTTTTCCCTTCCTTCCTGCCTGCCTGCCTTCCCTCATTTTTCTTTTCTTGCTTCCTTCTCATTCCCTGTCTTTCTTCCTCCCTCTTTCCTTTTCCTGTCTCCTCCTCCTCCTCCTCCTCCTCCTCCTCCTCCTCCTCCTCCTCCTCTCTTAAAACATGCCATTGGGTGTTCTGTATCTAATCCAGGAGCAGTATTTCCAAATATACCTATCAAATCTTTGTTCCATACCAGATCCAGATGTTTTATTTGGTCACAGGATCTCCCGAAGCTATTTCGAGCCTTCTAATGTACAGCAAAGAAGAATATTTGCGCTGCCAAAACATAAAAGATCGTCTTTCTGTCACTTCCAGAGAGACGAGATTTCCAATATCCCTCCGCGGTATGGAACAGCATCCATCCTTCTCAGGCCATCCTGTCTGACGGATTCAAAGCAAGATTTTGTAAAGTCAAACACGTACAGTTATTATTATTATTTTTTGCCTGACAAAGCATCGAGGAACGCAGATAAAACTGAGAATCCATTCTTTGTCCCTCGTGTTACGTTTTTAAATTAAGCTTAATTTTTTGTTTGTTTGTTTGCTTGTTCAATTTCTCTGAGGAACTTACCATTCTAAAACGATAAAAGCATTAAAACAATTTTTTAAAAAGAACATTAAAAAAAAAACAAAGGAAAACAAGAAAATCCAGTGGCCTTGTGGAAAAAAGCATCTTTGGGATTAAAAAAAAAACCCAATAAAAACATCCAGAAAATAAATAAATTACGATCGCAATTGAGCAATGGAGGGAAACGTTGGATAAGTGAATTTTGCCCCGTTATATGGCCTTTCTCGCCCCCGTTGTTAAGTCAGTCACTGCAATTGTTAACTTAGTAACCCGGCTGTGAAGTGGATCTGGTTTCCCCCACTGACTTCGCTTGTCAGAAGGTCGACAAAGGGCGTCACGGGACTCTCGGGACGCCGCAACTGTCATAAATATGAGTCTGTTGACGAGCTTCTGAATTTTAATCACGTGATCCTGGGGAATGCTGCAACGGTCGTAACTGTGAAAAATGGTCGTCAGTCCCTTTTTTCACTGCCGTTGTAACTTTGAACGGACACCAAACAATGTGTTGTAAGTTGAGGACTGTCTATACTAGGGGTAAGCAACCTTGGCTCTTTTATGACTCGTGGACTTCAACTCTCAGAATTCCTGAGCCAGCATGGGGGAACTATGGCCCCCTCATGACTCGTGGACTTCAACTCCCAGAATTCCTGAGCCAGCATGGGGGAACTATGGCCCCTCATGACTCGTGGACTTCAACTCCCAGAATTCCTGAGCCAGCTTGGCTCAGCTTGGAAACCTCTCCCTTTCCCCTCAGCATGGCTGGCTCAGGAATTCTGGGAGTTGAAGTCCACCAGTCATAAAAGAGCCAAGGTTGCCTACCCCTGGCCTATACATACACCAGCTGAGATAGTTAATCAGACAGGCTGAAGAATTAATTGAGGAAGGGGTGGCAGGTGGTCCAAAGTTCTTCCAGGTAAACTAACCAGCAACCTTAATAATAATAATAATAATAATAATAATAATAATAATAATAATAATAATAATAATAATAATAATAATAATAATAATAATAATAATGTTATTATTAAGGGATCTTGGAGGTCATCTAGACCAACCCCTTGCTCAGGCAGGAAACCCTAAACTATTTCAGACAAATGGCTGTTCAGTCTCTTCTTAAAAATTTTCAGTGTTGGAGCATTCACCGCTTCTGGAGGCAGGTTGTTCCACTGGTTAATTGTTCTCACTGTCAGGAAATTTCTCCTTAGTTCTAGGTTGCTTCTCTCTTTGGTTAGTTTCCATCCGTTGCTTCTTGTCCTGCCTTCTTGACACACATCCCTTTGCAGGGTTTTGATGGTGAGAGTTTTCTCTTCCACACTCCTCTTTCTAAAGATATTCCCGCACACTCATTGAAGAAAAAAAATGGAACAAAATTCTGCACACTTGCTCTAAGCTCCTGAACCATCAAAGAAAGAGGGCTGCAATCTCAGATGTTCGTCCTCTCTCTCTCTCTTCTTTTGGAGAAAGAGTGCAGAGAAGAGCATAAAAAATGATTAGGGGGGCTGGAGGCTAAAACATATGAAGAACGGTGGCAGGAATTGGACATGTCTAGTCTAGTGAAAAGAAGACTGATAGAAGAAGACTGATAGTTTAAAAGATAAAAGAAGACTGATAGCAGTGTTCCACTATCTCAGGGGCTGCCCCAAAGAAGAGGGAGTCAAGCTATTCTCCAAAGCACCCGAAGGAAGGACAAGAAGCAACGGATGGAAACTAACCAAAGAGAGAAGCAACCTGGAACTAAGGAGAAATTTCCTGACAGTGAGAAGAATTCATTAGTGGAATGGCTTCTCCCCAGAAGTGGTGGGTGATCCATCACTGGAGGTTT
>NW_015390125.1:8456-13557 GCF_001527695.2 Protobothrops mucrosquamatus
GGGAGATCAGGGATCACCCTGATCTCTGGGGGCAGTTCGTTCCAGAGGGTGGGAGCTCCCACAGAGAAGGCCCTACCCCTTGGGGTCGCCAGCCGGCACTGTCTGGCTGACGGCACCCCGAGGAGACCCACCCTGTGGGAGCGTACAGGTCGGTGGGGGGTAATCTGTGGCAGGGGTAGTCAATGTAGTGCAGGGGTAGTCAACCTTGGCTCTCTTATGACTCGTGGACTTCAACTCCCAGAATTCCTGAGCCAGCTATCTATCTATCTATCTATCTATCTATCTATCTATCTATCTATCTATCTATCTATCTACCTACCTACCTACCTACCTACCTACCTACCTACCTACCTATATCTATATCTATATCTATATCTATCTATCTTACTCTTAAAAGAAATTCATTTGAAAAGCATAAGTTTGCATTTGACAGCAGGGGGCGCTAAACCACCACGATACAGTTCGAGTTTAATTAAAAAATAAAAACCGCATTAAAACTTCAAATCTTCCCGTTTGAGGGGACAGCAGCAACGAATGGTTAAGTGGGTGTTGTTTTCAAATGTAAAAATCTTGATGCAGATAGAGGGAAAATAGACCCACCATCCCTAAAATAAATGAGGATTTCCTTCCTTCCTTCTTTCCTTCTCATCTTCTTTCTTCTCACCTTCCTTCCTTCCTTCCTCCCTTCCTTCCTTCCCATCTTCTTTCTTCTCACCTTCCTTCCTTCCTTCCTTCCTTTTTTCCTTCTCATCTTCTTTCTTCTCACCTTCCTTCTTTCTTCCCACCCATCCTTTCTCCTCATACATTTCCTTCCTTCCTTCCTTCCTTCCTTCCTTCCTTCCTTCCTTCCTTCCCATCTTCTTTCTTCTCACCTTCCTTCCTTCCTTCTTCCCACTCACCCTTTCTCCTCATACATTTCCTTCCTTCCTTCCTTCCTTCCTTCCTTCCTTCTCATCTTCTTTCTTCTCATCTTCCTTCCTTCTTTCTTCCCACCCATCCTTTCTCCTCATACACTTCCTTCCTTCCTTCCTTCCTTCCCTGCCTCTCTCCCTAAGCTGCAGGGAGTGGGGGAGCCACCAGGGGGCGCTGTGGGCCACACCAGGCCCAGACCTGGCAGACTAAAGCTGACTGGCAAGAGGGGAGGGGCCAGTGGCTGAAAGCAGGAAGAAACCAAAGTGCAGAGCAAGGAAGGGAGAGCCAAGAGAAAGAGAAGCTCCCCCAGCCGGTGCGGAGTGGTTCATTCCACAGCTGCACCGGCAGACCGGAAGACCGTCCGGACACGTTGCTGGCCAAAGTCCTCTCTGGCCCCCTGGTGCATCTGAGCATCCTCTCACCTGGGCCCAGGTGAGCCTCTGAGCATGCCCCCGCTGCTGCTGATCTGCGGGACTGCAGCAGCAGCCTTTTTCGCCTACCTGGATGGCTGGTACCTGCTGAGGATGCCTCTGACTTACCTGTACGCCAGGTGGCTGCTGCCTTCCATCTCGGACCCTCTGCAAGAGCAGCAGTTCCACAGCTGGGTGCTGCCTTCCGACTTGGACCTGCTGGTGCACATGAACAATGCCCGTTACCCCCGGGAGGCCGACATGGCGCGCTGCGTCCACATGGTCCGCTGCGGGCTCTTCCAGGCCATCCGGGCCCTCGGGGGCCACACGATGCTGGCCGCCTCCTGCTGCCGCTTCCGGCGTTCGCTGCACCTTCTGGAGCATTTCACCATCCGGACCCGTATCCGAGGCTGGGACCACCGGGCTTTTTTCCTGGAGCAGCGTTTCGTCAGTGCCCGGGACGGTTTCGTTTGTGCCGTGTTGCTGGTGCGGCAACACGTAACGGGCACCAGTCCGGGCACGGCTGTGGAGCAGGCGTGCCGAAGGAAGGTGAGGGTCCAAAAAGGCTGGGAGGGCGGCTGGCAGCATCTACAGCGGCAAAGGCTGAGAGTAGGTAGAGAAATCAGAGCAGCAGAGCTGGAAGGGGCCTTGGAGGTCCTCTAGACCAACCCTGTTGCTCGAGCAGGAGATCCTATATACCATTCTGGGCAAACGGTGGTCGGATTCCTTCTGGAAAAACCTCCACGGATGGATCCCCTGCCCAGAGTTTTAAAAATCAGGAATTCTGAATTCTAAATGTATTTGTCTTCTTTTCCGTATATAGGTAGCCCTTGACTTAGCACAGTTCATTTAGTGGCTGTTCCAAGTTACAACTACACGGAGAAAAAAAAGGGACTTGTGACCGTTTTTCACGCTTAGGACCGTCGCAGCGTCCTCAGGGTCACGTGATCGAAACTCAAGACACTTGGCCACTGACTCATGTTTATGACGGTTGCCATGTCCCGGGGGCGGGGGGATCATGTGATCCCCTTTGGTGACTTTCTGATCAGCAAAGTCAATGGGGAAGCCAGATTCACTTAGCAACCGTGTTACTAACTTAACCACTGCAGTGATTCACTTAACAACTGTGGCAAGAAAAGTCGTAAAATGGAGCAAAACTCACTTTACGACTGTCTCCCTTCACAAGATAAATTCTGGGCTCAATTGTGGTGGTAAGTTGAGAACTACAGTAGCTGTAATTGTTCGAACTGTCAGGAAATCCCTCCTTAATTCCAGGTTGCTTCTCTCCTTGATTAGGTAAAAACTTCCAGTGTTGGAGCATTCACCGCTTCTGGAGGCAGGTTGTTCCACTGGTTAATTGTTCTAACTGTCAGGAAGTTTCTCCTTAGTTCTAGGTTGCTTCTCTCCTTGATTAGTTTCCATCCATTGCTTCTTGTCCTGCCTTCAGGGGCTTTGGAGAATAGCTTGACTCCCTCTTCTTTGGGGCAGCCCCTCAAATACTGGAAGACTGCTATCATATCTCTCCTGTTTCTTCTTTTCTTTAGACTGGCCAAACCCAAGTCTTGCAGCCGTTCTTCATATGTTTCAACCTCCAGTCCCCTGATCATCTTAGTTGCTCTTCTCTGAACTCTTTCTAGAGTCTCAACATCTTTTTTACATCCTGGTGACCAAAACTGGATGCATGATTCCAAGGATGGTCTTACCAAGGCATTATAAACTGAAATAAAGCTGGGACAAAATGTCACCACGGTATAGGTACCCTTGCTTGAGCAGGGGCTGGACTAGAAGACCTCCAAGGTCCCTTCTATTCTATTCTATTCTGTTCTATTCTATTCTATTCCTTTTCTATTCTATTCTATTCCACTTATCTATCATCTTCACATTAATCTGTCAATCTTTCTATCTTAAATTCCTTCCTTCCTTCCTTCCTTCCTTCCTTCCTTCCTTCCTTCCTTCCTTCCTTCTACTGTAAATTAATATATTTCTGACTTCACTTATCAGTGTGTTATTCCTAAATCTCTCTCTCTCCACTTATCTATGATCTTCACATCGGTCTGTCAATCTTTCTTTCTTTCTTTCTTTCTTTCTTTCTTTCTTTCTTTCTTTCTTTCTTTCAGTCCACAAGTCATAAAAGGGTCAGGTTTGAAGACCCCTGCTCTAGGACAGTGTTTCCTACCCTCAGCACCTTTAGGGGGAATTCTGGGAGTTGAAGTCCATGTTTTTTACAGTTGGGAACCAATGTTCTAAGTCAGGGATAGGCAATCTTGGCTCTTTTATGACTGGTGGACTTCAACTCCCAGAATTCCTCAGCCAGCATGGCTCAGCTTGGAAACCTCTCCCTTTCCCCTCAGCATGGCTGGCTCAGGAACTCTGGGAGTTGAAGTCCACGAGTCATAAAAGAGCCAAGGTTGCCTACCCCTGGCCTAGGCCTAGGCCGCTTTATGACTCGTGGACTTCAACTCGCAGAATTCCTGAGCCAGCATAGGGAAACTATGGCCCCTTCATGACTGGTGGACTTCAACTCCCAGAATTCCTCAGGCAGCCTGGCTCAGCTTGGAAACCTCTCCCTTTCCCCTCAGCATGGCTGGCTCAGGAATTCTGGGAGTTGAAGTCCACCAGTCATGAAGGGGCCAAGGTTGCCTACCCCTGTTCTAAGTGCATGAGGGTTCCCTTTGTGGAGTAGCCCTGCCATGTGACACGGCTGAGTTTCCACAACCTGTAGTACCCAATCCTATCTCTTGCAGCCCCGTGGGAATGTCGCAAGGGGATCTTAAGGGATCTGCTTTACCCCAGGGTTAAATCATTCACCAGTCAAGGAAAATATGGGTTGGCTTGCCAGGGACCACCTCAACACAGCCCAAACCCCAGAGAGAGATATTTTAGATTCTCTGGGGTTCTCCACACACACACCATCCTCCTCTCCCTCTGATTCCGGCAGTTATCCGAAGGATACTGCAGGAGCAGGCGGAGTTAATATTCATTGCTCCACACTGGCCGAGACGACCGTGGGTTGCAGACCTCGTGAGCCTTTCCACGGCTCCTCCGTGGCGGATTCCCGCGAGTCGCATATTTCTAACTCAGGGGGCCCTGCACCATCCAGAGCCCCAATGGCTCCAATTAGCCGCCTGGCGCTTGAGCGCCGCACCCTGACACAGGAGTCATCCTCGTCAGGCGTGATTGACATGATTCAGGCCTCCAGGAGGCCAGCGACTAATCGTATTTATGATCACACTTGGAGGAATTTCTGCCACTGGTGTGACAAGACTCAATTGACTCTCTCAAGGAAGTGGTCGAAATAGATTCCCTGCTGTCCTATGAAGGACGACTGTCTCGCGGCGCCTCAAAATGGCGGCCGCGCTGCAGGGCTGAGGGAGAATCAAACATCTCCCAAGCAAACCCAGTTTAAAAAATTCCAGTAAAATATTTGTAGCTCAGGATGGATCTGTGGGGACCTTGGTGCTCTCTGATCTTGGTTGTTTTCCTTGCAGACTTTTTTTTTTTTTTAATAAATGTTTTATTAATTTTTCAATTAAAAAACAAAAACATAAATCTTTTATCACAATATCAACCAAAAAGAATAACACTAATCAATACATTTCATTACTCAGCGAAGTGTCGTGGGAAAACCCAGTGGAAAAGGCAAGACAGCGACACAAAACAATCGTTCTTACTTGGAGATTCAGAGGTTTATTTTTCTAACAATTTGGAACGTAGCAGAATAACATCACTTACATTTTTTTTATTAAAAGTTTTATAACATTTACAAAATAAATGTTCCC
>NW_015390125.1:13615-16190 GCF_001527695.2 Protobothrops mucrosquamatus
ACTGTAAAATTTACTCAAACACCAAATGGAACTTTTCAGTCCCATATTTATTCTGAATATAATCTATCCATCTTCTCCAAACCGAAATATATCTTTCCTGTGTTTGATCCTTTAAATAAGCAGAAATCTTAGCCATTTCTGCTAAATTTGACACTTTAAGAGACCATTCTTCTACAGTAGGCAAACGATCCGTCTTCCAATTTTGAGCTACCAATAGTCTTGCAGCTGTTATGAGATTTAACATCAGATTCATTTCTTTAAGATCCAAACATCACTTACATTGACAACCCATTGGAATGAGGACTATAGGGCAGGGGTAGTCAACCTTGGCTCTTTTAGGACTCGTGGACTTCAATTCCCAGAATTCCTGAGCCAGCTTAGCTGGCTCAGGAATTCTGGGAGTTGAAGTCCACGAGTCCTAAAAGAGCCAAGGTTGACTACCTCTGCTATAGGGCATAGCAGATTCCAAAAAGACAGCTATAGGCCAGTGGCCCCGAGCCAGACTTAAACCAACATTTTTACACTTTTCTGCTACCGATCATCCACTCATAATTCTTACTTTGTAAGACAGTCCCCATCTGAAACTTCCATACATCAGCTACTTTCAGTTCCTCTTTTCCCACGGTTACAATACTCCTGTTCTAAATGTACACAGAACTACCTACTGTGTAATTTCATATTGCACAAAGCTCAGCAGGTTACAAATAGTACGTCCTTATTGAGAAACAGCATCAAGTTCAAAGCTTCAAATCACTTCTGGGGAGGGGGCCATTTCAGCTTTGTTCTAGCCCAGTGGTTCTCAACCTTTTTAATGCTGCGACCCCAACCGGTCATAAGTTGAGGACTAAACTGGTCGTAAGTTGAGGACTAAACCGGTCGTAAGTCGAGGACTAAACCGGTCGTAAGTCGAGGACTACCCAACCGGTCGTAAGCCGAGGACTTTCCCTGCCCGGGAGCGCCCCGCATGCGTGGTTCCGCCCCCTGCGCCGGCCGAGGCGTAGCTGGCAAGCGGCAGAGACGGAGCAGGCCGACCACCAGCTGGCCCAGCCCAAGGGAGGTAAGGCACCCGCCGGAAAAGGGGAAAAAAATGGCGGACAAAAAAATGGCGGACAAAAAAAATGGCAGACAGCCTTGCTTGGCGACCCCCGTGAAATGGTCGATCGACCCCAAATGGGGTCCCGACCCACAGGTTGAGAACCACTGTTCTAGCCCTATCTTATTAGATGAGGAGGGGGCTATATTTTCATCTGCCACAGAAGTAACAGCGTTAATGTGGTGGACTTGTAAGGTTATTAAGGCCTTTTGGATACAATTGTGGTGGAACTTACAGCAAATCTTTAAAAAAAGGATTATTTTTCTCCCACAGCTGTTTCTCTTAGGTATTGTGCAAGATTTAGATGCAAAAGAAATAAATTTGATGCTTTATTGTATAACTGCTGCCCATTTGCTGATAGCCCAAAATTGGAAGAGCCCAATTCTGCCTACAATGGAAGACTGGAGATTGAAAGTTTCGTATCTTGCTGAAGTGGCAAAGATTTCGGCTTATTTGAAGAACTACTCGAATGAACAATTTTTATTAATATGGAGAAGATGGATTGTTTATATTCAAAAGAAGCATAGAGTGGTAGAATATAATTTAGGTTTTTAGATTTTCTTATTTTGTTTACTCTTTCTATCTTTTCATGTAGATTAAGATATTTTGTGGAGTTAGAGATATTAGTATTTGCTTACTTATATATGAATATTATCCTGGGATTAGGTTTGGGAAGTCCGGGGGTGGGGGTGGGGGTTTTTTACTTGTTATTGCGTTTATTTATGTTTATGATTGTTTTTTTATGATGGAAAATAATAAAATTTCTTTGGAAAAAAAGAAAAGAAAAAAGAAGTAACAGCGTTAGTGCTAGAAGAGTGCAGTTTATGGAATGGAGGAAGAAGAAAAAACAGGAGGAGGAGGAGGAGGAGGAGGAGGAGGAGGAGGAGGAGGAGGAGGAGGGAGAGGAGGGAGAGGAGAAAGAGGAGGAAAAGGAAGGAGGCCAGCTCGCCTGACCAATAACCAGCCAAGACACAGTGAAGGCCTTTTGTTTCGTTTATTGCCATCAGCGGGGAGAGAAGCTATAAAAGATTGGTTCTCTCCAAAGTTTTAACCCAAAATATCTCCTTCTTTTATTCATCCCTATCACCGGCCGCTCCATCCCTCCTCTTTCCCCACTGGCTGAGGTACTATGAGGTTACACTCTTTCCGACCGCCTATACACATTTCCTGATGACATATTAAATCATATTCACATATACAATAAGAGTAAGAAAAATTAGACATTTACATTATTTTAAACTCAGTAGATATTTAGGTCCCCATTTTAAACAATAAGTTCTTTTCCTGCTTTTCAATTCAGGCTGCCTTTCCTCTTATCTTATTCAGCTTATTTTCCTATTCTCCATCCTGTCTTTTCCTGGCTAGCCATTTCCTATATATTTTATGGCTTCTCTTCTTCCTTTCTCAGACCCAGCTATTTTTGCCTACATATTTCCTTTACATCCTTTCTTTATGTTATCTCTTCCTGACTCTCACCAATTG
>NW_015390125.1:16896-19949 GCF_001527695.2 Protobothrops mucrosquamatus
AGGAGGAGGAGGAAGAGGAGGAGGAGGAGGAGGAGGAGGAGGAGGAGGAGGAGGAGGAGGAGGAGGACTATGGGATTCTTTGAGCTATTTCAGTCCCAAACTAGGTAGCATCATCAACGCTAGAGGAGAGTGGGGCATGCTCTCTGTTTATAAACAGTGACTTTCCTTGTCACTGTGGGTGGACATGTTTTCATTGCTTCCTTGGTCAGGCTGCTGTTTACTGAGTTGATAATTCATCCAGAGAGCAAGCCCCACTCCCTTCTAGTACTGATGATGTTACTTAGTTTGGTAATGAAACGTCTGCAAGGAAACAACCAAGCTCAAAGAGCACCAAGGACCCCACAGTGCTGCTGCTGCTGCTGCTGCTGCTGCTGCTGCTGCTGCTGCTGCTGCTGCTCCTCCTCCTCCTCCTCCTCCTCCTCCTCCTCCTCCTCTCCTTAACCACCACTCCCTTCTAGCACTGAAGATGTTACCTAGTTGGGTAATAAAAGAAAACTACCAAGCTCATAGAGCACCAAGGACCTCCTCCCCTCCTCCTTCTCCTCCTCCTCCTCCCCCTAACCACCACTCCCTTCTAGCACTGATGATGTTACCTAGTTGGGTAATGAAACGTCTGCAAGAAAAATACCAAGTTTGGAGAGCACCAAGCATTCCACCAAGGAATAGCTCTTACTTTCTAAAAAAAAAAAAAAAGAAAAAAGTGGTGACTTCCTCTTTCTCAATTCTGCCTTTTTCTTTTGTGTTCCATCTTGAGACTTAAAGTGTTCTCACTCAAGATTAGAATGGAATGGAACGGAATAGAATAGAATGGAATGCAGAATAGAATAGAATAGAATAGAATAGAATGGAATGGAATGGAACGGAACGGAACGGAACGGAACGGAACGGAACAGAACAGAATCTAGAAGGGACCTCGGAGGTCTTCTAGTCCAGCCCCCTGCTCAAGCAGGAGATCCTATACCCTTTCAGACAGGTGATTGTCCAGTCTCTTCTTAAAAATCTCCTTCAATGAAAGGTCCGGATAACACCAGATCGGAGATGGAGACCCATCCAGGGGTCATGGATGGGACAGGACAACTCCATGGGAATGTATGTTACTTTCTCACCTGGATTAGTGAAATGTCCAGATGGATTTGGGTTTCCTCATTGCTTTCCAAGCCGGGTGTGGCGTTGTTGACTCCACAAAGCCTTTCTGATCATATTGGGTTCTCACAAGCCTTTCCATGCCTCTCAACCCATCTGGCTCTGGGTGACGAAAGAGACACAGCACAGCTTTCCTGAAGCAGGTGTGATTCAGGGGTTTAGCTCTTCAAAGGACTTTGTGGTGACTCAGGATGATGGTTAGGAGGTTTATAGCCCATTAGCAATAGCAACAACACTTAGACTTACTGCATACACCGCTTCACAGTGCTTTACAGCCCTCTCTAAGCGGTCAGCCTGTTGCCCTCCCAACAATCTGGGTCCTCATTTTACCAACCTCGGAAGGATGGAAGGCTGAGTCAACCTTGAATTTCATCAAGATTGAACTGTGCACCACCACGGCTTCCTTCCTTCTCATTTTCCTTCCTGCCTTCCTTCCTTCCTTCCTTCCTTCCTTCCTTCCTTCCTTCCTTACTTACTTACTTACTTACTTACTTACTTACTTACTTCCTCCCTTCCCAAGTAACACCACTTAGACTTACATACCATTTCACAGTGCTTGACAGCCCTCTCTAAGCTGTTTACAGAATCAGCCTGTTGTCCCCAACAATCTGGGTCCTCATTTTACCGACCTCGGAAAGATGGAAGGCTGAGTCAACCTTGAGCCGGTCAGGATTGAACTGCTGGCAATGGGCAGTGAGTTAGCCTGCAATACAGCCTTCTAACCACTGGGTGGGAAGGAAGGAAGGAAGGAAGGAAGGAAGGAAGGAAGGAAGGAAGGAAGGAAGGAAAAACAGGAGAGGGAGGAATTAAGAGAAGGAAGGAAGGAAGGAAGGAAGGAGGGAAGGAAGGAAGGAAGGAAGGAAGGAAGGAAGGAAGGAAGGAAGGAAGGAAGGAAAAACAGGAGGGGGAGGAATTGAAGGAAGGAAGGAAGGAAAGAAAGGCAGTAGAAATAGCACGTAAGACTTATATACTGCTTCATAATGCTTTACAGCCCTCTCAAGAGGTTTACAGAGACAGCCTAAGGCCGGATATAAATAAACAATACATTACATTTTCTGATGTTTCCCCCCCACACACTATTTTTTTTTTTTTTTTTTGGCTTCTCTTTGAACCGCAGGTGGAATCCCCAGCCCTGTCGGAAGAGATCCAGCATTGGGTGAGATACAACGAAGCCAGCAGCCAGAGCCTCAGGATGGAGAGCGATGTCCAGGAGAAGAGCAAAGCCCCCTGACTGGGGGGGGGGGGTTGTCCTCAGAGGCCTCCCTCGCCGTCTTCCAGACCAGGCTTCCCTTCCCAAAGCATCAGGCGGCATTTGCCCTCTCTTCCTCCCTGTCGGTACCGGAAGGAAAAGCTGGAGTTGCTGCCACTTTTAAGGTCCTCAAAATACCCAACTGGGCCCTTGGATGGAGGGCAGGGGCCCCCAAAGACGTCCCAGCCATCGCTCCTCTCCACCGGGACCCGTGATCGGTGGCTGTGGGCGGCCCTTGGCACCTCTGTTGACAGCACGACAAGCGAATTTCACGGTACCCAGCCGAGCGAAGAGAAGGAAGAGCCTCCGCTCTTAAAATGGCAAGGGGACCGAGATGAGTTGGAACGCAGTTGCATGCTGGTTCTACCAAGGAGAAAAGTCACTTCTTAATTCTTCTCTTCTCTTCCCCCCACCCCTGCCCTCTCCTCTCCTCCTTCTCCTCCTTGCTCTTCCTCCTCTTTCCTCTTCTTTCTTCTCCCCTCTCCTCCTTCTTTCTTCCTCCTTCTCCTCCGCCTCTTTCCTCTTCTCCCTCCCTGTCTTTCTCTTCCTCCTCCTTGTTCTTCTTCCTCCTGCTCTTTCATCTTCTCCTTCCTCCCCTCCTCCTCTTTCTTCTTCCTCCTTTCCTCTTCTTCTTTCTCTCTTCTCCTCTCCTCTCCTCTCC
>NW_015390125.1:23020-29879 GCF_001527695.2 Protobothrops mucrosquamatus
CTCCTCTCCTTTCCATCCTGCTCCCCTCCTCTCCTCTCCTCTCCTTCCTTTCCTCTCCCCTCCCCTCCCCTCCCCCTCCTTCCCTCCTCTCCCCTCTTCTCCTCTCCTTTCCATCCCGCTCCTCTCCTCCTCCTCCTCCTCCTCTCCTGCTTTTCCCATATATTTTCATCTTTTCCTTTTCTTCCATATTTATTTCCACTCAAGCACTGGTAAATCTTTCCCTCCATTCCAAAAACATCCTTGCATTAGCCTGGCTCAAAGCAAAGTGTTTGGCATCTGAAATGCCTGTTCTTCTATTGCACTGTAGAAACATTCAGGGATATTTAACACCTAAGCTACTTTTTAATATATGTTTATTTATTTATTTGATGGATGAATTACATCTATATGACCCCCCACACACACACACAGACAGACACATACCCACACTATCAAGCGAATCTGGGGGACTTATGACCTCGCAAAATACCAGTTAGAAAGTTAAGGTTAAGAACATTTAAAGTTAAATCATTAAAACGTATGCCCTACGAAACGTTTTTTTTTGTCATGCATTCTTTATTCCGTCTCTGGAAATTTTCCCTCTAGACCAAAAGACTAAACATTGTTTATAACAGGGGCTGCAAAACAATATTCCCTGCTGCTGTTTTTTTTTTTTTTAACCTGTCTTTGTCTTAACCAGATCCAATTATGGGGTGTGTGTGAAAAGTACCTTTATTTCTGGCGGATCTAATGGGGAGAACATGCTTTTCGGCAGATCTGTTTTCTGTGAGTTTTTCACGGAAATCAGGTTAAATAATCTGCCCTGCCGAACCAGTTTTCCCCATCCCAGGTACCCCTGCCCCCCCCCCCAATCCCCAGGGGCCTGGACTTCAACTCCCAGAATTCTTAGCCTTGACCAGGGAATTCTGGGAGTTGAAGTCCACCCCTCAAAATTCCATGGCTCCGATTAACTCAAGTCTTTGGAATTAACTCTATAAGCAACGCCAAACTTCCTCTGCAAATTTTTGCTTTTTTTACCCCCCCAAGCTTCAATTTCCCATCAATATCCAAATTAACATTTGTGATTTATGATTTCCAGGTGTTTTATATTTAGGTAAAGTATAATAATAATAATAATAATAATAATAATAATAATAATAATAATAATAATAATAATAATAATAATAATAATAATAATAATAAAGTTGGAAGGGACCTTGGAGGTCATCTAGTCCAACCCCCTGCTCAGGCAGGAAACCCTATACCATTTCGGACAAATGGCTGTCCAGTCTCTTCTTAAAAACTTCCAGTGTTGGAGNGTATAATAATAATAATAATAATAATAATAATAATAATAATAATAATAATAATAATAATAATAATAATAATAATAATAATAATAAAGTTGGAAGGGACCTTGGAGGTCATCTAGTCCAACCCCCTGCTCAGGCAGGAAACCCTATACCATTTCGGACAAATGGCTGTCCAGTCTCTTCTTAAAAACTTCCAGTGTTGGAGAATTCACCGCTTCTGGAGGCAGGTTGTTCCACTGGTTAATTGTTCTCACTGTCAGGAAGTTTCTCCTTAGTTCTAGGTTGCTTCTCTCCTTGATGAGTTTCCATCCGTTGCTTCTTGTCCTGCCTTCAGGCGCTTTGGAGAATAGCTTGACTGCCTCTTCTTTGGGGCAGCCCCTGAGATATTGGAACACTGCTATCCTGTCCCCCCTCGTCCTTCTCTTCATTAAACTAGACATCCCCAATTCCAGCAACCGTTCCTTATATGTTTTAGCCTCCAGTCCCCTAATCATCTTTGTTGCTCTTCTCTGTACTCTTTCTAACTACACATCTTATCTATTTGATTATAGTCTTCCTCTGTTTTCTAAAAGTTATCTGTTCCCCCCCCATGTTAAACCATCTAATTAATAATACCGTATCCCCTCTAATAAGCCAAAACCATTATAGGTGTTATCTCGGTTAACCAATAATTCAGTAATATACATAAATATCTCGTATTGGGCAAACAACATTCCTCTTTTCAACTAAGTAAAAACATTCTTGTTACATTTATCTTATCGTGAGGAAGAGAGCAGATCAGTCCCGTCGTTTAAATCAGTACAGGTCATCCTCGACTTAACGCCCGAAATGTCTGTCGTTAAGTGAGACATTTCTTAAGTGAGTTTTGCCCCGTTTTACCACCTTTCTGGCCACAGTTGTTAAGTGAATCGTGGCAGTGGATAAGTTAGGAACCCGGTTGTTAAGTGAATCTGGATTTCCCCCGTAGACTTTGCTTCTCAGAAAGTCGCAAAAGGGGATCACGTGCCCTTAGAATACAAGAACGGTCATAAGTAGGAATCAGTGACCAAGCGTCCGAATTTTGATCGCATGATCACGCGGATGCTGCCAAGGTCGTAACTGTGAAAAATGGTCATAAAGTCACTTTTTTTCAGTGCCGTCGTAACTTTGAATGGTCATTAAAATAACTGTTGTAAGTCGGGAAACTTCCTAACAGTGAGGACAATGAACCAGTGGAACAGCTTGCCACCAGGAGTTGGAGGTTTTTAAGAAGAGGCTCAACAGCCCCTTGTCTGAAAAGGTACAGGGTCTCCTGCTTGAGTAGGGGCATGGACTGGATGACCTCCAGGGTCCTTTCCAGCTCTATTCTCATTGATAATGGAATGGAATGGAATAGAGTAGATTAGAGAATAGAATAGAATAGAATAGAATAGAATAGAATAGAATAGAATAGAATAGAATAGAATAGAATAGAATAGAATAGAATAATAGGAATGGAACAGAACAGAACAGAATAAGGAATAGAATAGAATAGAATAGAATAGAATAGAATAGAATAGAATAGAATAGAATAGAATAGAATAGAATAGAATAGAATAGAATAATAGGAATGGAGTGGAACGGAACAGAACAATAGAATAGAACAGATTAAGGAATAGAACAGAATAAGGAATAGAACAGAACAGAACAGAATAGAATGATTTGGAAGGGACCTTGGAGGTCTTCTAGTCCAGCCCCCTGCTCAAGCAGAAGACCCTATACCATTTCACTTCCAGCTGGGGAATTCTGGGAGTTGAAGTCCACACATCTTCAACTTGCTAAATTTGAAGAGCACCAGTTTAAACGCCGAGTTGGAAAGATCTACAATGGGATGAGGGCAAAATCTTAGAAGGTTGAGATGCAGCCTGATCTGCGATGAAACAGAGAAGCAAGGAATGATGGGAATTTGCATATTAATTAAGCCAGTGACAAAATGACAGGAGTGGGCATTTTTTGCACAGGCTCTGCAGGGCGTAACAGCTGATTGAGGTGCAGCATTCAGCATATTATTTATTAGCAATAGTGTTTATTAAATTTATTTGGCCGCCCAGCTTACCACAGGAGAACTCTGCGTTGCCAATAAATCTGGTACGTGTTGTTATTTCCTCCAACACCGTCCACACAGGCACACATACACACACACACACTGCTACAGGTAGCGATGGCCACAACGGAGCCCAAAATTTATGTTGCGAAGTGAGACATTTGTTAAGTGAGTTTGCCTCACTTTACGAGTTTTCTCGCCACCGTTGTCAATCGCCACCGTTGTTAAGTTAGTCACACGGTCGTTAAGCAAATCGCGCTTCCCCATCGACTCTGCTGATCACAGAAGGGGATTGTCACGTGACCCCGGGACTCTGTGACTGTCATAAATATGAATCGGTTGCCGAGTGTCTGAATTTTGATCGCATGACCACGAGGATGCTGCGACGGTCGTAAGTGTGAAAAACGGTCGTATGGGCCGTCACATTTTTCAGCGACGTTGTAACTTTGAACCATCACTAAATGCGACTTACAATCACTCACTTAGTGACGGTTTGAAGTTACAAGGTCACTCAAAAAAATGTAACTTATGACCGCTTTCCACGCTTACGACCATTGCAGCCTCCCTATGGTGACATGATCAAAATTTGGGCACTCGGCAGCTGACTCGTATTTATGATGCTTGTAGCACAGTGTGTGTGTGTGGGGGGGGTGTTTCATCATTTGTAACTTTCCCAACTGGCTTCTGACAAGCAAAGTCATAAATGACTTAGATGAGGGAATTGAAGGAGAACTCGTAAAATTTGCGGATGACACCAAGCTGACGGGAGCAGCCAACGCCCCAGAAGACAAACTCAGGATCCAGAAAGATCTTGACAAACTCGAAAATGGGCCCTATCCATCAAAAGGAGTTTCAGGGTGAAGAAAAGCAAAGTCTTACATTTAGGCAGGAGAAACCAAAGGCACAAATACAAATTGGGCAAGACCTGGCTTAAAAACAGTAACTATGAGAGGGACCTTGGAGTCCTAGTGGACGATCACTTGACCAGGAGCCATCAGTGTGCAACAGCAGCCAAAAAAGCTAGCACAATCCTGGGCTGCATAAACAGAGGCATAGAATCAAGATCACGCGAAGTACTAGTACCGCTTTATAAAACCCTAGTGAGACCACACCTGGAATGCTGCAGCCAATTTTGGTCACCATATCACAAAAAAGATGTTGAGACTTTGGGAAAAGTTCAGAGAAGAGCAACTAGGATGATCCAAGGCCTGGAGACTAAAACATACGAAGAACGGCTGCAGGACTTGGGTTTGGCCAGTCTAAAGAAAAGAAGAAATAGGGGAGACATGATAGCAGTCTTCCAGTATTTGAGGGGCTGCCCCAAAGAAGAGGGGGTCAAATTATTTTCCAAAGCACCAGAGGAAGGATGAGAAACAATGGTTGGAAGCTGATCAAAGAGAGAAGCAACCTGGAATTAAGGAGAAACTTCCTGACAGTGAGGACAATCAACCAGTGAAACAGCTTATACTCAGAAATCGTGGATGCTCCATCACTGGAGGTTTTTAAGAAGAGGCTGGACAGTCACTTGTCTGACATGGTATAGGTTCTCCTGCTTGAGCAGGGGGCTGGACTAGAAGACCTCCAAGGTCCCTTCCAGCTTCTATTCTATTCTATTCTATTCTATTCTATTCTATTCTATTCTATTCAATGGGGCAAGCCATATTCGTTTAACAACTGCATGATTCGCTTAACAACGGTGGCAAGAAAGGCCGTAAAATGGGCCAAAGCTCAATTAACAACTGTCTTGCTTAGCCACGGGAATTTTGGGCTCCACTGTGGTCGTAAGGCGAGGACTATCTATACACACACTATCCTGTAACAGTGCTGGAACTGGTTTTAAGAGACATTTCTACTTGTTAGCAAGTTGGCATATTTACCCGCAGAATAATCTACAATGTGCATCGTGGTGAGGGTGGATGTTTGTTTTCTCCAAAACCTGTGGGTGGGTTTCCGAACATCTCGTTACCAGGCTGGGTAACATCTTCAGTGGCGTTTAGGGAATGTCGGTGGTCTTCTGCTTATGAGGGCTTCACGTGTGGTCAGTGATGGGGAGGTCACATCAGGTAGATAGATGATAGATAGATATAGATAGACAGACAGAGATGATAGAGATAGAGATAGAGATAGAGATAGAGATAGACAGAGAGATAGACAGAGAGATAGAGATAGACAGAGAGATAGAGATAGACAGAGAGATAGACAGACAGAGAGACAGAGATAGAGATAGAGATAGATAGATAGATATAGATAGAGAGAGATAGAGATAGAAATATACAGAGAGATAGAGAGATAGAGATAAAGATAGATAGAGATAGTCAGGTAGATAGATGATAGATAGATAGATAGATAGATAGATAGATAGATAGATAGATAGATAGATGGATGGATGGATGGATGGATGGATGGATGGATGGATGGATGGATGGATGGAAGGAAGGAAGGAAGGAAGGAAGGAAGGAAGGAAGGAAGGAAGGAAGGAAGGAAGGACGAGAAAGATGATGACTATACTAAACTGTCCACAAGAAAACCACCAAGCTCGGAGAGCACCAAGGACCCCTCCCTCATTTCAACCGTGGGCTACAAAGATTCTCTTCTATGAGATAGAGTACTTCATTCTTCCCGTTAAGGTTTGTTTATTTTGTTGAGATGCTGACCCCCTATAATTTCCAAAACATAATATCAGACGGATTGCGTTATTCTCTTCACAAACCCAGGATTCTGAAACTAAGACACAGAGCTATGCCTGAACGTAGGCTTCCTTTCCCCCTTTTTCCAGAAAACCCATAATCATGGTTGGGGTGACAGTTCTGGTGAAGCTTTTTTCTAATTTTGGAATCCCCCTCCAGAGAAGGGAGTTCCGAACTGCAGGTAAACAAGCTTTCAAGGATACAGGTTGAGCCAGATCTGCATAATGGCAACTAAATCATGAACGGTTGAGGGAGCTAAGTATATCTTGTCTATTGAAGAGAAGGAGTGGAGGGGGCATGATAGCTGTCTTCCACTACTTGAGGGTGTAGGAAGACACCCCCCCCAGAGAAGGAAATAGTTTGGGGGATATTAAAAAAAAGCAGAATATATTTCCCCAAAGGAATAATAGAAAATCTTAGGCAGAAAATCTAAGTCTCTCTGCCCTAAGCAGAGGCCAACTCTGTAGAAATGCAGATTTGATCATCCTTTCAGAAAGACTTGTTAGGAGTAAGTCTTCATCCTGGTTCATCCAAGCCGGGAATAAATAAGCAAACATGGCGACTGCTTTGGGAAGAAGGTTACAGTTTATTGCAGAAGACAGATAAGCAGCAGAGGAGGAGAAAAAAGAGAGAGAGCACATGGGCAAAAGGTCTTTTTATACCCCCCTCCCAGCCCTGCTTGGAAGTTTCCTGTTCCTGTGGTATGAACTTTGAGGCTATTTCTGAGTGTTTTTCTAGGCCTTGATATCTGTGGTTTAATCCCATTAACATATCCTGCTTCCCAGGTGATGGGGCTAATGACTCTTAAGAGCTTCTTT
>NW_015390125.1:32954-40278 GCF_001527695.2 Protobothrops mucrosquamatus
TTTGTCTTGAGATCCCTGGCTCCAAAATTCCTGATGGTTCCACATCTGCATATGTATAAGACCAGCTACTGCCCTGGGCAAAGAGATGAGGCCAGGTTTGGTTTCTGCTTTTCAAAAAAATGCTTTTAAAAATCCTTTTGGTGAACAATATTTTTTTCCTGCCTTTTTAATATTTCCTTCTCTGGGTTAACTTCCCACAGACTGGAGCCAGGAAGCTTGGAGCTGATGGGATTAGAAAGACAAAGATCCCTAGAACCAACAACCCCTCACCCATCCAAAACAGGACATAGCCATCAGCCACAGTCCCTGGGAAGCAGGACATGACCTTTAGAACATAATAGGATTAACTCACCACCATCAGAATACCAAAAAGGCCACGCTCAAAAGCTCAGGTCAAAGTTCATGCCACAGGAACAACTCCAAACACAAAAGCCCAAGAAGGTATAAAAACCCACCACTCCCAGCACCATGTGGTCAGCTGCTCCAGAGCCACATGTCTTGTGGTTCTGCTCTTCAATAAGCTACAAACTTCTTTCTAAAGCAGTCTCCATTTTGTTTATTCCTGGCTTGGACTGGACCCTGATGAAGATTTCTTTTTTCAACAAGGGGCTGTCACAGAGAAGAGGGGATTGACTTATTCTCCAAAGCACCTGAGGCCAGGACAAGAAGAAACAGGCGGAAGAGATACAATCTAGAAGCAAGGAGAAATGTTCTGACTGTAAGAACAATCAATCAATAGAATAGCTTGCCTCCTGGAGTTGTGGGTGCTCCATCACTGGACTGGGTGGTGGAAACAACTTCTAGAATCTGTGGAAGTGGACAGTGGTGACTTTTACTAAGCATAGCCTCCACTAAAAGACTATCTCTAACCACTATAGAAATGGAGGAATTTTATCCACTACTTAACTGTAAACTTATACTTGAAAAAATCCTTGAAGCTACTGAGCCAATGAACTCCAGTTGTGAAAGCCAAAGATGTTACCCCAAAACTACAAATTGAACTCCAGACTCCAATTGATTAACCTACAAGCCAAAAGAACAACAGAAGAGGAACAAATTAATACTAAAGAGGATTCTACACAACTGGACACACAACTTATTGAGAACTTTGACAACCAAATACTGATTTCAACTAAAGTACCTGTAACTCCAAAAGCAACAGGAACTGAACAACAAACACAATGCACTGAGAACCTAGACAACCTAGACAATCAATTAACAACTACAACACTGGACATGACTTTTTACTCTAGTCAGACGAAACTGGAAGAAGAAGAAGAAGACCAGACTGAACTAACGATAAACATTTTAAACCAAACATGGAGATTGGAATTATTAGGGCAACAACCTAATAATTACAAAGGGGCCAGTTCCTTTGAAAAATTGATAACTGGCCGTTCTCCCTTGATTCAAACAATATGTGTAGGAATGAAGGGAGACCTATTGGAGGATTTAAAGTCACTGGTATGGAAACCTGCCTGGCAAATAAAGAAAGCCAGAGTTAGGTTTAAAAATGGGACTCTTTTCTTTTGTCTTTCATCTCTTTTCTCTCTTCTTCTCCTTCCCTTCTTGATTGATGATGGAATAGCTTAAAGTTCTATTTAACGGGTTAAGGAGATTTTTAGCGATATTCATTCATTTAATATTTAGGACCTAGATTTATAATGGAAATGAAAATTAATTGTTAGATTATAGTTTTGAATTGTAATATGGAAATGGGTTTGTGACACTGAAAGATATTTTATTAGCCAATAAGGAGCTATCAGGACGAGAAATAGAATATACTTGTGAAATAAAGTAAGAATTTAATTTTCGGAATAATATGTGTATTCTAGACACAATAATTATTTGGTAATGAAATGAGGAAAATTGGGGTTACCCGAAGTTTAATTATTACGGTTATTAATGGCTAAATTGGAACATGGTAATTGGAATCAAGTAAAACTTAAAAAACAGGATTTGGATATGTATAAGTAAAATTTTACTGATAATTCTATTGATTGATTGAGCTCTATCTAGAAATGTATTAATTTGAATATGATATAAAAATTAAGAGAAATAGAGAGGGAACTTTTAATGAGGTAACCTGAGATATATATATATATATGAATGATTCTGTTGTTGGATTTTTGATTACCCTAGCACCACATTGCTTCCTAATTACTTGGATGTAAAAATTGAAAAATTAATAAAACTTGTTTAAAAAACAACAACAAATGTCTCGCTTCTCAACATAAATTTTGGGCTCTGTTGTGGCCATCCCTACCTGTAGCAGTGTGTATGTGTGTTTGTGTTTGTGTGCCTGTGTGGACAGCGTTGGAGGAAATAACAACACGTACCAGATTTATTGGCAACGCCAAATAAATTTAATAAACACTATTGCTAATAAATAATATGCTGAATGGTGCACCTCAACCAGCTGTTACGCCCTGCAGAGCCTGTGCAAAAAACACCCACTCATGTCATTTTGTCACTGGCTTAATTAATATGCAAATTCCCATCATTCCTTGCTTCTCTGTTTCATTGCAGATCAGGCTGCATCTCAACCTTCTAAGATTTTGCCCTCATCCCATTGTAGATCTTTCCAACTCGGCGTTTAAACCGGTGCTCTTCAAATTTGGCAAGTTGAAGATGTGTGGACTTCAACTCCCAGAATTCCCCAGCCAGCAGTGAAATGGTATAGGGTCTTCTGCTTGAGCAGGGGGTTGGACTAGAAGACCTCCAAGGTCCCTTCCAACTCTGTTGTTCTGTTAAAGCTGTACAAAGGCAGTCACCTAAGTTTAGCTGTCCTATTAAAGCTTCTTGTGGTTTATTCTGAGTGTTGGCAATTTCCCTATCTTCTCTCTGGATTTAGGGAAAGGTTTAATCAAATTCACCTTAATGCACAAGGAGGCTTAACTTAATTAGGACTCACAGAGGTGAGAATGAGAGAGAGAGAGAGAGAGAGAGAGAGAGAGAGAGAGAGAGAATGAGAAAGAAAATAAGAGAGAAAGAAAATGAGAGAGAAAGAAAAAATGAGAAAGAAAGAAAATGAGAGCAAAAGAAAATAAGAAAGAAAACGAGAGAGAAAGAAAATGAGAAAGAGAGAAAGAAAGAAAGAGAAAGAAAGAAAGAAAGAAAGAAAGAAAGAAAGAAAGAAAGAAAGAAAGAAAAAAAGAGGGAGAGAGAAAAAAAGAGAGAGACAGTGAGAAAGAAAGAAGGAAAATAGAGAGAGAGAAAAAGACAGAGAGGGAGGGAGAGAGAGAAAGAAAAGAAAGAAAAGAAAGAAAAGAAAGAAAAGAAAGAAAAGAAAGAAAATGAGGAAGGAAGGAAGGAAGGAAGGAAGGAAGGAAGGAAGGAAGGAAGGAAGGAAGGAAGGAAGGAAGGAAGGACGAGAAAGATGATGACTATACTAAACTGTCCACAAGAAAACCACCAAGCTCGGAGAGCACCAAGGACCCCTCAGTTCAACCGTGGGCTACAAAGATTCTCTTCTATGAGAGAGAGAGTACTTCATTCTTCCAGTTGAGGTTGGTTTGTTTGTTTTGTTGAGATGCTGACCCCCTATAATTTCCCAAACATAATATCAGATGAATTGCGTTATTCTCTTCACAAACCCAGGATTCTGAAACCAAGACACAGAGCTATGCCTGAATGTAGGCTTCCTTTCCCCCTTTTCCAGAAAACCCATAATCATGGTTGGGGTGGCTGTTCTGGTGAAGCTTTTTTCTAATTTTGGAATCCCCCTCCAGAGAAGGGAGTTCCGAACTGCAGGTAAACAAGCTTTCAAGGATACAGGTTGAGCCAGATCTGCATAATGGCAACTAAATCATATGATGAACGGTTGAGGGAGCTAAGTATATCTTGTCTATTGAAGAGAAGGAGTGGAGGGGGCATGATTGCGGTCTTCCACTACTTGAGGGTGTAGGAAGACACCCCCCCCCAGAGAAGGAAATAGTTTGGGGGATATTAAAAAAAAGCAGAATATATTTCCTCAAAGGAATAATAGAAAATCTTAGGCAGAAAATCTAAGTCTCTCTGCCCTAAGCAGAGGCCAACTCTGTAGAAATGCAGATTTGATCATCCTTTCAGAAAGACTGGAGCCAGGAAGCTTGGAGCTGATGGGATTAGAAAGACAAAGATCCCTAGAACCAACAACCTCTCACCCATCCAACACAGGACATAGCCATCAGCCACAGCCCCGGGGAAGCAGGACATGACCTTTAGGACATAATAGGATTAACTCACCACCATCAGAATACCAAAAAGGCCACGCTCAAAAGCTCAGGTCAAAGTTCATGCCACAGGAACAACTCCAAACACAAAAGCCCAAGAAGGTATAAAAACCCACCACTCCCAGCACCATGTGGTCAGCTGCTCCAGAGCCACGTGTCTTGTGGTTCTGCTCTTCAATAAGCTACAAACTTCTTTCTAAAGCAGTCTCCATTTTGTTTAGTCCCGGCTTGGACTGGACCCTGATGAAGATTTCTTTTTTCAACAAGGGGCTGTCACAGAGAAGAGGGGATTGACTTATTCTCCAAAGCACCTGAGGCCAGGACAAGAAGAAACAGGCGGAAGAGATACAATCTAGAAGTAAGGAGAAATGTCCTGACTGTAAGAACAATCAATCAATAGAATAGCTTGCCTCCTGGAGTTGTGGGTGCTCCATCACTGGAAGTTTTCAAAAATAAACTGGACAACCATTTGACCAAAATGTTACAAGATCTCCTACCCTGGGCAGAGGGTTGGATTAGAAGACCTCTGAGGTCTTCCAGTCCTGTGATTCTATGTTGAGATATGCAGAACAGAAGAAACAACTCTTTGTAGCAATGCCACCCATTAATTACCAGTTGTAATTAGAAATTACAATGCCCCGTTGGCTTAAGCCAATCGGGACTATCTCTTGCTTCATCAAAGAAGTGTTGAAGCTGCAGGTGGAGTTCTGCATGAGATCCACTGAAGAGTCAAAAAGCTCTCGGAAGAAGCATGGACCGGTCACTTCAGGCAGAACAAGGACAAGACCAAGCAGGAGAAGAAGAAGAAGCAGAGAGAAGCAGCTTGCAGATCCAACTCAGGATCTGAACTAGATCTCCCCACTCCAGGCAGATCATTGATTTGTTTTTGCAACATGTTGGTGTTGACGTTCTTCCTGTTCTCAGCTTTCTGTCTTGGAGTTGCCATCAGCTTCACCTTCCTGGATGCCTGGTATCTACTCTACTTTATCATCATGTACCTTCGTTACAGATTGGGAGCCCCAAAAATCAAAGTGCTAGAAGAAGGACTAAGGTACAGCTGGGTTTTGCCTTCCGATTTGGATTTGATGGGCCACATGAATAACAGCCGCTATGCCCGGGAGGCTGATTTTGCCCGTTATCTGTACATGTTCCAATGTAGACTCTTGCAGACCATCTGGAACTGTAAGTACACCACAGTGCTGGTGGCCTCCTCTTGGCGTTTCCGACGGTCTTTGAAACTGGGGGAACGCTTTGCCATCCGGACACGCATGTTAGGCTGGGACGACCATTCTTTTTACCTGGAGCAACAGTTTATCAGTTGCCAAGATGGGTTCGTTTGTGCCGTTTTGCTGGCTCGCCATCACGTGACCGGCGTGCCTCCAAGCAAAGTCCTCCAGATTCTTTACGGGAGGCAGGTAAGGCTTCCAAAAAGCTTATTGAAAAGGGGGTGTGAGGGGTGAACCTCTGGGCGCCTGTCCATCATACGGGCCATCAACTTGGATGGAATTCAGACAGGGTCAGCAGCCAGGAGTTTCTTTCACTTCCTAAAATGGTGAATACATTCCCGAGCGGAAATGTACAGAAAAATCTGTACAGATTCTGCTCAACCGTGAAACCAAGTTTTGAAGCTGCTCTAAGCAGCTTTGAGGAGAGAAGCAACCTAGAATGAGGGAGAAATTTCCTGACAGTCAGAACAACGGATCAGTGGAACGGCTTGCCTCCAGAAGTCATGGAGATTTTTAAGAAGAAATTGGACACCCTTTGTTTGAAATGGCATAGCATCTCCTGCTTGAGCACAGGGTTGGATTAGGAGACCTCCAAGGTCCCATTCAACTCTGTTATCCCGTTATTTTGCTTCCTCCAACTTGGATAGGCATCTCTTGGGCCCCTGAAAACTCTTTTCCTACGGTCACGTCCATTCCTGACTTGGAGAAAGAGGAGGTGGGAACGGGACAGATCAGAACTGCTTGGGATCTAACCCTGGTTGAGATAGTGAGCTGCCAGGAAGCAGTTTTCAAACCCAACTTGATGTAGGCTGTGCTGACATGGGAAGAAGGCAGAGACAAATGCAGGATTTTTTTTCTAGAAAATAGGCCATCAAGGGTCAAGCATTAGGAAAGAAGTGGCTTATTTGTAATCATGTATGTATTTGCATGTTACTTGCTCAAGAGAATTTTTGGCAGCTAAGAATAATACATCGAAAACTTGAGTCAGATCCAAAATGTGGAAAACTGGTTTCCCAATAGAAGGGAGTTTTCACCTGCTTCCTAAAAGATAAAGGGGAGGGGGAAAAGAGAAGGAGGGAGAGAGAGGGGAGAGAGGCAGGAGAGAGGGCAGAGAGGAGGGAGAGAGGCAGGAGAGAGAGGATACAGAGAGGGGGAGAGGAGAGGGGGAGGGAGAGAGAGGAGAGAGAGGACAGAAAGACAGGAGAGAGATAGCAGTGAAGAGAGAGGGGAGAGAGAGAGGAGAGAAAGAAAGGAGAGGGGGAGAGAGAGGAGGAAGGGGGGAGAGAGAGGGGAGAGAGAGGAGAGAGGCAGGAGAGAGGGGCAGAGGAGGGAGAGAGGGAGGAGAGAGAGGACACAGAGAGAGAAAGGAGAGAGGACAAAAAGAGAGGAGAGAGAAAAGAGAGAAAGGAGAGGGAGGGAAGAGAGGGGAGAGAGAGGGGGGAGAGAGAGAAAGGAGAGGGGAGAGAGAGGAGATAGGACAAAGGGAAGAGAGAGGAGAGAGAGAGGAAAGAGGCAGGAGAAAGGGGGAGAGGAGAGAGAGAGGGAGGAGAGAGAGAACACAGAGAGAGGAGAAAGGAGAGAGAGGAAATATAGAGGGGAGAGGAGGGAGAGAGAGGACAAAAAGAGGAGAGAGAGAGAGGAGAGAGAAAGAAGAGGGGGAGAGAGAGAAGAGGAGAAAGGAGAGGGGGGAAGAGAGAGCTATGAGAGAGAGGACAGAGAGAAGAGAGAGAGGCAGAACAATAGAGAGACAGAGAAGCTGTACTACAGTGAGGAGGGCTGCTGCTGTGAATCTCATTTCCCAAGCCCTCCTTTCCCTGATCTTTGTGCCATTATGTGTAAGAGGAATCGTGGACCTCTAGTTAATCACAAGAGCCAGTCATGCCA
>NW_015390125.1:42226-52422 GCF_001527695.2 Protobothrops mucrosquamatus
TCTTCTTCTTCTTCTTCTTCTTCTTCTTCTTCTTCTTCTTCTTCTTCTTCTTCTTCTTCTTCTTCTTCTTCTTCTTCTTCTTCTTCTTCTTCTTCTTCTTCTTCTTCTTCTTCTTCTTCTTCTTCTTCTTCTTCTTCTTCTTCTCTTCCTTTCGCCCCCTTTGGTAGTTTCAGACCATAATTCTGTATTTAAATTGTGGAAAGTTGGCCCCTCCAGAGAAGGAAATATTAAAAGGGCAGAATATTATATTTCCTCAGAGGATCTTAAAGAGGCAGAAAAGCAGGCCCAGTTTTTCTTAACAGCCCCAAGACTCCCTCCCCCCCAAGCAGAAACCAGCTCTGTAGAAATGCAGATGTAAATAATGCATTCAGGAAGGTTGGAGGCCCCCAGCTAGAAGATTAAGAAGACAAAGACACCTAAAATATACATACCCCACCCAAAGTCTAAGACAGGACATAATAGGATTAACCCACAGATGCCAAAGGGGCACACCCAGACTCAGGTCAGAATACATGACATAGGAAACACAAAGCCTCAAACAAGAACAGAAAACAATTCCAAACAAAAGGCTCCAGAAGGTATAAAAACCCACTCCCTACATGTATTCTCTCTCCTTTTTTTCTTCCAGAGCCATCTTTCTGTCTGGCTCTCCTCTTCAATAAACTGCAACCTTCTTTCTAAACCAGTCTCCGTTTTGTTTATTCCCGGCTTGGACTGAACCACGATGAAGACTTTTCCTTCCACAAAATCTTAGAATGTTGTACAGATAGTCCTCAAAGTTACAGCCATAACGGCACCTGCATAATGGTTGTAAAATGGGTTGGTGACGGAACTGGTTTTATGCACTTTTTTGCAATGGTCGTTAAGGGAATTCCACACAGTTGTTAAGTGGACCCATTGTGTGCTATGGAGTGATGTTCCTGAAAACTTAAAGTAAGTGTCCATTTTCTAGAAAACCCTTATAAAATGTGGTCACATGACCAAAGGTCCATAAACGTGGTTGTGTTGCTGAGCTCCCAAAGTGCAGCCACGTGACCACTGGAAATTTGTATATGGGTCGTATACGTCCCCTTTTTCGGGTCTGTCGTAACTTGAGGACTACCTGTAGATTTGAACTTGGTGCTTGATCACTAACCCAATGTCCCCTTTATAATGAAAGGAAGGGATAAAAGTGTTTGTAAGTAAGTAAGTAAGTAAGTAAGTAAGTAATAATAATAATAATAATAATAATAATAATAATAATAATAATAATAATAATAATAATAATAATAATAATAATAATAATAAAGTTGGAAGGGACCTTGGAGGTTATTTAGTCTAACCCCCTGCTCAGGCAGGAAACCCTATACCATTTCAGACAAATGGCTGTCCAGTCTCTTCTTAAAGCTTCCAGTTTTGGAGCATTCACATCTTCTGGAGGCAGGTTGTTCCACTGATGAATTGTTCTAACTGTCAGGAAGTTTCTCCTTAGTCTAGGTTGCTTCTCTCCTTGATTAGTTTCCATCCATTGTTTCTTGTGCTGCCCTCAGGCGCGTTGGAAAATAGCTTGACTCTCTCTTCTTTGGGGCAGCCCCTGAGATATTGGAACACTGCTATCATGTCCCCCCTCGTCCTTCTCGTCATTAAACTAGACATACCCAATTCCAACCACCGTTCCTTATATGCTTTAGCCTCCAGTCCCCTAATCATCTTTGTTGCTCTTCTCTATACTTTTTCTAGAGTCTCTACTTGGCTTCTACTTGGCTTCTGTTCTTCCAAACAAGACCCATGGAGTCTTCTTTTCTTTTGTTGCAAATTCCAGCTCTAAAATGGCGCTGAGAAAGAAGCATAAAGTAACCGACAATTCTATGGAAAACATGGACATTTCCCCAAATAGTGGGAAGCACCCGGGTTCCAATTTTGCACGCCTCTGCTTAGGTCCTCCTGGCCTCCATCCTCCCTCTCTGTTTCATTTGTGTGATTTGATTGTGTGTTTTAATTGCAGGTAGACTCTCCTGAAATCCCCGAAGATGTCCACTACTGGCTGAAAAGTAACCGAATCAACAGCGAAAGAGTAAAGAAGGAACTCCAGCAAAATAACAAAAGCAAGTAGAAGGTTTCTTCAGATCTGCTGATGGGCCATCTTCAGAAACGGTTGGGCCACCTGTTCTTCTTCTGTGTAAAGCCAAAGAGATGTTATTCATAACCGTATCTAGTGTTTGTCACGAGTATCCAAGGGGTTGGGGAGGGCGTAGGAGGGCCAAGTTCACCCACCATGATCACATTATGCAAAGACTGACACAAACTATATAATTTACATCGTTTGAGAAAGGACACTGATGGACTTCCTCGTCACGATTTCTACCAGATGCCACCATATTCTGTGGACTGAAAGAACAGCAGGATCAGCCCTAACGAATGGAAGGCTGTAGGTCTGAAGAAAAAAAAGAAACTTTCGATCTGATACCTATAGAAGGTTTAATTAGATTTGAAACTTGCAAAGACACCTCACTGGGTCAATTGGTGCCAACATTATTCCTAGGATGAAGCCNGGGGAAGAGAGAGCTATGAGAGAGAGGACAGAGAGAAGAGAGAGAGGCAGAACAATAGAGAGACAGAGAAGCTGTACTACAGTGAGGAGGGCTGCTGCTGTGAATCTCATTTCCCAAGCCCTCCTTTCCCTGATCTTTGTGCCATTATGTGTAAGAGGAATCGTGGACCTCTAGTTAATCACAAGAGCCAGTCATGCCATGGAGCTACACATAAGGTGAATATGATTTTAGGCTGCCTCGGCTGAAGTTCACTTTCATAAAAAAGGACATTTACCATTACTTGTTTCTTCTCATTAGTTAGAATTTCTTTCTGGAATCTGAAAGCAGATTCCAGCTGAACATTATTCTTCTTCTTGTGCCATATCCGTTGTCGGACGTTGGCGATCATGTTGGCGATCCTGTTTTTATCAGCAGCTGCACGAAAAAGTGCTGCTGAGTTTTGTCCAAACCGGTCCCTTAGATTTTGAAGCCATGATGTTCTTCTTCTGCCTGGACCTCGCTTGCCTTCCATCTTTCCCTGGAGGATTAAATGGAGCACGCTGTATTTTTCTGGGTGTCGCATCACATGTCTGAAATATTCTTTCATTTTTTAATTGTTTTGATGATTTCCCTTGGCTTTCCCAGGCGGCTTATCACCTCCTCATTTCTGATCTTGTCAACCCAGCTTATACGTAACAGCCACCCTGTAAATCCACATTTCAAATGTTTCTAGTCTCTTCAGGTGGCCTTCTAATATTATAGCTGGTACGACCTGTGGTTCCCTGTAGAAAATGTGATATTTTTTTTTGCATCTAGACATTTTTATGCCTTCTCTAAAGAGGCCACTTGTTCGTTGGTGGTTACTAGACGATCCATGACTCATTGGGTCATCAGTGCAGAAATATTTCCTTACCGCAATCCTTAATGCCTTCAACACAGACAGAACTTCTAATATACTATTTCTAATATACTAATATACTGGGGGGGAAAAACCGGGATATATTCAGAGATGTATCTGCCTTGAAAATAGCCCACATTTGGGATGCATTCTGCAAATTAAAGTTGAGGCCCCTTGGTTTAAAAATCTCTGCTTTATGGCCCACCATTTCACCCAATTAAAGGTTACAAGAACAAGAGATTTAATAGTATATAGATTAGCTAGCCCACAAAGTACAGTATGAATTCTCCTGAGAACGCTTTTGTCTCATGAAATGAAGAACATGAAGACACTTGGTTGCAGTGTAAATTATCTGTTGCCCTGAATCATGCCTGGGAAAAAGCACTCCGCCTTCGGGTATATTTCTCAAACCTCATTGCGCAAAATATTCTAAATTCCCTGTGTATAAAATTCTTTATTGTTTTAACTTTGCACGGTGTGTTTTCTTCACTCATTCTAAGCGAAAGTTTTGGCCTTGATAAATTCTTCCTTTCATTTTTTCATTGTGAATCTTGCAATGAGTTGAGATAGATAGACAGACAGACAGACAGACAGACAGACAGACAGACAGACAGACAGACAGACAGACAGACAGACAGACAGACAGACAGACAGACAGACAGACAGACAGATAGATAGAGTGGTGGGATTCAGCCAGTTTGCACCACTTTGGCAGAACTGGTATAGATGGATGGATGGATGGATGGATGGATGGATGGATGGATGGACGGACAGACAGACAGACACAGACATATAGATAGATAGATGATAGATGGATGGATGGATGGATGGATGGATGGATGGACAGACAGATGGGCAGGCGGGCGGACGGATGGACAGATGGATGGATAGATGGATAGATGGATAGATAGACAGACACAGACAGACAGATAGATGATAGATGATAGATGGATGGATGGATGGACAGATGGGCAGGCGGGCGGATGGACAGACGGATGGATGGATAGATGGATAGATGGATAGATGGATAGATAGACAGACAGACAGACACAGACAGACAGATAGATGATAGATGATGGATGGATGGATGGATGGATGGATGGATGGATGGATGGATGGATGGATGGATGGATGGACGGGCAGACAGACAGATAGATGGATGATGGATGGATGGATGGATGGATGGATGGATGGATAGGTAGGTAGGTAGGTAGGTAGGTAGGTAGGTAGGTGGATGGATGGATGGATGGATGGATGGATGGATGGATGGATGGACGGGCAGACGGACGGACGGACAGACGGACAGATGGATGGACGGACGGACAGACAGACAGACAGATAGATAAGAGAGAGACAAATAGAGGGGCAGATGGACAGATGATAGATAGATAGAGAACTTTTGACTGTACTTAACTTACTGCAAGCTTACTGCATTTCTGTTAGTTTAAAGATGTTATTTTTTATGAGACTTTTTGGTTATATTTGATGTAGCATTTCATAACAAAACCCATGGATGCAATCTAAGAGCGCAGCATCTGCATTTTTCNTCACGATTTCTACCAGATGCCACCATATTCTGTGGACTGAAAGAACAGCAGGATCAGCCCTAACGAATGGAAGGCTGTAGGTCTGAAGAAAAAAAAGAAACTTTCGATCTGATACCTATAGAAGGTTTAATTAGATTTGAAACTTGCAAAGACACCTCACTGGGTCAATTGGTGCCAACATTATTCCTAGGATGAAGCCCGGGACCGTGCCTTCATCTTGCCGCATTTCCAAACTCTAATTTCATAGAAGGGCAAGTTGCATAAATTGTGGTTAGAACTTTCATCAGAGTTTTTGCAATGCCGTTCTGCAATCAGAGCCGTGGTGCAATGTTGCCTGCAGAGGCAGCCAATACACACATTTTAAAGGTGATCACCTTAACCTGCCCAAGTTAGGAGCAGTTGAGTTTGAGGCCTGCTTGGGAGATCATGGGGTTAATTGTGCAGGATCCAATCTGGGTCGGTTGCTGGGACCAGATGGTTTAGTCTCCTGAGCTTAGAGACCCATGCTGGAGCCCATCCTCAGGGAACTTCTTTCTAGCAGAGTGTGTGCTGCTCTGAGTGTGGTATTTATATGGTGCCTGTTGTATGTGGATTTTTAGATGTTGATTGATGTGTGTTTGTGGCTGGCTTTTAAGTGGTTGACTGTCATTTGCTTGTGCTGCCCAGCCCTCCTAAGTATTTGATAAGCTGGTGGTAAATCAGTACTCCTATTGCCCTTCAAGGGGCCCGTTTCCCAGGCTTCCATCACTTTCCCAGCTGTTTTTGTGCCTTCTCGGCCAACAATCTTAGTAGCTTATTGCCCCATCAATAAGTTTCTCCTTTGAAGCTCAGTTGAAGTAATTTCCCTGGCTGTTTTTGTGCCTGCTCGGCCAATAATCTTAGTAGCTTATTGCCCCATCAATAAGTTCCTCCTTTGAAGCCCAGTTGAAGTAATTTCCCTGGCTGTTTTTGTGCCTGCTCGGCCAACAATCTTAGTAGCTTATTGCCCCATCAATAAGTTCCTCCTTTGAAGCCCAGTTGAAGCAATTTCCCTGGCTGTTTTTGTGCCTGCTCGGCCAACAATCTTAGTAGCTTATTGCCCCATCAATAAGTTCCTCCTTTGAAGCCCAATTGAAGCAATTTCCCTGGCTGTTTTTGTGCCTGCTCGGCCAACAATCTTAGGAGCTTATTGCCGCATCAATAAGTTCCTCCTTTGAAGCCCAATTGAAGTAATTTCCCTGGCTGTTTTTGTGCCTGCTCGGCCAACAATCTTAGTAGCTTATTGCCCCATCAATAGGTTCCTCCTTTGAAGCCCAGTTGAAGTAATTTCCCTGGCTGTTTTTGTGCCTGCTTGGCCAACAATCTTAGTAGCTTATTGCCCCATCAATAAGTTCCTCCTTTCAAAGCCCAGTTGAAGCAATTTCCCTGGCTGTTTTTGTGCCTGCTCAGCCAACAATCCTAGGAGCTTATTGCCCCATCAATAAGTTACTCCTTTGAAGGAAGCCCAGTTGAAGTAATTTCCCTGGCTGTTTTTGTGCCTGCTTGGCCAACAATCCTAGTAGCTTATTGCCCCATCAATAGGTTCCTCCTTTGAAGCCCAATTGAAGTAATTTCCCTGGCTGTTTTTGTGCCTGCTCGGCCAACAATCTTAGTAGCTTATTGCCCCATCAATAAGTTCCTCTCTTGAAGCCCAGTTGAAGTAATTTCCTTGGCTGTTTTTGTGCCTGCTTGGCCAACAATCCTAGTAGCTTATTGCCCCATCAATAAGTTCCTCCTTTGAAGCCCAGTTGAAGTAATTTCCCTGGCTGTTTTTGTGCCCACTCGGCCAACAATCTTAGTAGCTGCAAAATTGAATGTGTGTCCATGCTCATTGTCTCCTCGTGGAGACACAAACTCATTGGTAGCCTCACACGGCAATGAACAAGGACACGTTCAATTTTGCAGCTACTGAGATTGTTGGCCAAGCAGGCACAAAAATAGCTAGGGAAATTACTTTAACTGGGCTTTCAAAGGAGGAACGTATTGATGGGGCAATAAGCTACTAAGATTGTTGGCCGAGCAGGCACAAAAACAGCTGGGGAAGTGATTGAAGCTGGGAAATGGCCCCTTGAAGGTCAATAGGAGTACTGATTTACCACCAGCTTATCAAGTACTTCGAAGGCGAGGGCCAGGCAACACAAGCAAATGACAGTCAACCGCTTAATAGCCAGTCATCAATACACCAAATCAACATCTAAAAATCCACATACAACAGGCACCATATAAATACCACACACAGAACAACACACACTCTTAGAAGTTCCCCAGAGATGTTTCCAGCATGAATCTGAAAGTTCAGAAGACAAAACCAACCCAGATTGGATCTTGCAACATTATCCTGGGACACGTATATTTGCTTTTATTCGTGGGGGTTCAATGTGTTGGTTTGCAACCATCAAGGTCTATACTGTGTTGACAAAAATCAAAACATAATAAAAATTATCTTGAAATTTTCATGTGTGTGTCTTTGAAACTCAGGATACCAAGTGTGTCTTCAAAAACTCAGTCTTGCCCAAGCCTGTGCAGGTAGTTCTCATCTGACAACCACAATTGGGGGCCAGAATTTCCGTTGCTAAGTACAATGGATATTAAGTGGGTCGCAGCCAATTTTGTAAACTTTTTTTGCCAAAGAAATCATTGTGGTTGTTAAGTTGATGAAGCATTAACTCCCGTTGACTTCGCTTGTGCTTATAACCACAATTGACCGCCTGACATTTCTGTTGCTAAGCCAGACAGTTTTTAAGCCAGTTGTACCCCATTTTACAACCTTTCATGGCATAGTTGTTAAAGCGATCCCTGCCGTTCTTAAGTGAATGAAGCAGTCATTAAGCTTCTCCCATTGACTTCGTTCGTAGGAAGCCAGCTGGGAAGATCACAAATGGTGATCGCATGATCTAAAACCATCCTAAATTCATGCTGGTTATAAATTGCCTGAATTTTGATCACGTGACCATAGGGATTCAGCAATGGTTGTTAGTGCGAGATCAGGTCATAAGTCCTGTTGTAACCTGGAATGGTCCCTAAATGAATGGCTGTGAGTTGAGGGAGTCAAGCTATTCTACAAAGAAAAGAAGAAAAAAAACAATGGTTGGAAACTGATCCAAGAGAGAAGCAACCTGGAATTAAGGAGAAACTTCCTGACAGTGAGGACAATCAACCAGTGGAACAGCTTGCCACCAGAAATCGTGGGTGCTCCATCACTGGAGATTTTTAAGAAGAGACTGGACAGTCACCTGTCTGAGATGGTATAGGTTCTACTGGTTGAGTAGGGGGCTGGACAAGAAGACCTCCAGGATCCCTTTCAGATTCTATTCTACTCTACTCTACTCTACTCTACTCTACTCTACTCTACTCTACTCTACTCTACTCTACTCTACTCTACTCTACTCTACTCTCTCTAAAGTATTCTATTCTATTCTATTCTATTCTCTCTTCACTATTCTATTCTATTCTATTCTATTCTATTCTATTCTATTCTATTCTATTCTATTCTACTCTACTCTACTCTACTCTATTCTCTCTAAAGTATTCTATTCTATTCTATTCTATTCTATTCCATTCTACTTTACTCTACTCTACTCTACTCTACTCTACTCTACTCTACTCTACTCTACTCTGTTCTATTCTATTCTATTCTATTCTATTCTATTCTATTCTATTCTATTCTATTCTATTCTATTCTATTCTATTCTATTCTATGTTGTCTTGCCTGAGCAGGGGGTTGGACAAGAAGATCTCCAAGGTCCCTTCCAACTCTGCTATTCTGATATCCCAGAATTCCCCAGCTGGCTGGAAAATTCTGGGAGTGAGTTGAAGTCCACAGCTGCTCAAGTCAGCAAGGTTGAGCAATAATAACCTAAAGCATGTGATGAGCTGGTTAAAATCCAGAGTATGCCTCTGTATTTCCACTGAGAATGAAGGATAGCGCCTCTAGGTCAGGTCTCCTGAAACAGTGAGCAGAGAAGCTTTTAAAGCCGATCGGGCTTATGTTGAGAACACTTCAAAATTTAATTCATCGAAAGTAACTTTTCTGAGATGGCTGAACTGTGATTCTGGCTATCTCTCACAAGCATAGCTTGCAGTGATCCGTGGCAAGGGATACATACCTTGGTGTGCAGTCTTATGGTTTCTGAGTCACCCATTGTAGTTTACCCGTTACTAAAGTTCATGGTTTTTAATTTGGTTCTTTTCAATTCCTTTTCTTCCCAGATACAAATGTTATTTCTCTGGTTTTATCTATTTCTTAAGAAATGTAGAAGTGTGAGATGGCTCTAGAGAGAAGGACAAGGGGGGACATGATAGCAGCCTTCCAATATCTCAGGGCCTGCCCCAAAGAAGAGGCAGTCAAACTATTCTCCAAAGCCCCTGAAGGCAGGACTAGAAGCAACGGATGGAAACTCATCAAGGAGAGAAGCAACCTGGAACTAAGGAGAAACTTTCTGACAGTGAGAACAATTAACCAGTGGAACAACCTGCCTCCAGAAGCGGTGAATGCTCCAACACTGGAAGTTTTTAAGAAGAAACTGGACAGCCATTTATCTGAAATGGTATAGGGTTTCCTGTCTGGGCAGGGGGTTGGACTCGATGACCTCCAAGGTCCCTTCCAACTTTATTATTATTATTATTATTATTATTATTATTATTATTATTATTATTATTATTATTACTATTACTATTACTATTACTATTACTATTACTATTACTATTACTATTACTATTACTATTACTATTACTATTACTATTACTATTACTATTATTATAAAACTGGGATTAAATGGTCACAGGGACGAAAGCCAGGGTCACTACCATCAACGCATGTTCTTAACAAGCATCCAGGAAAGTAACCATGAATAACCCACAAAGAGCATTTGCTGAAACCAAAGAGCTTATTTAATGAGCTCATAATTCAGCTGGGCTGGCTACTAAAATTATTGCGTTTATGTGGAACTCTCTGTCTGCAGTTGTGATTTTCTCTTGTTTTACCCTATCTTTCCCTTTTCTGAATAATTTTTTTTTTCTATACTTCTGATGTATCTGCCTTCGTTGATCTCAGAAGGGAATTTCCCAGCAAAATCTCCCTCTTGGGGAAGACGGACAGTTTCACAGGTACCCCATTATGTTTCTGGATTCCGAATAAGGTCCTGCATTCCTGGGCTGTCAGGAAGGGAGGGGAAGGAGGTGGTGGTGGTGGTGGAGGAGGAGGAGGAGGAGGAGGAGGAGGAG
>NW_015390125.1:52522-60872 GCF_001527695.2 Protobothrops mucrosquamatus
GGGAGGAGGAGGAGGAGATGGATCCTTGGTGGTGTCTGAGCTTGGTTGTTTTTGTGCAGATGTTTCAGTACCCAACTAGGTAACATCATCAGTGCAAGAAATGAGTGAGGTTTGTGTAGAGGGAGAGGAAGAGGAGGGGGAGGGGGAGGAGGAGGAGGAGGATGACAATGACTATGGAGTCCTTGATGCTCTCTGAGCTTGGTTGCTTTTGTGCAGACATTTCATTACCCAACTAAATAACATCATCAGTGCTAGAAGGGAGTGGAACTTGCATAGAGGAGGGGGAGGGAAGGAGGAGGAGGAGGAGGAGGGAGGAGGAGGAGGAGAAGGAGAAGGAGAAGGAGGAGAAATTGGTGCTCTCTGAGCTTGGTTGTTTTCTTGCAGACGTTTCATGACCTAAATTAGGTAACATCATCCATGCTAGAAGAAAGTGGGACTTATGGAGGAGAAGGAGAGAGAAGGAAAAAGATTGTGGGGTCCTTGGAGATCTCTGAGCTTGGCTGTTTTCTTGCAGACATTTCATTACCCAGTTAGGGAACATCCTCAAGGCTATCGCCTACTTGGGTGTACAACGATTAAGAAATGTTCTCACCATGAGTATTACTGTACAGAGATACACAGGTAAGCACACCACGCAAACACACACAACCTAAGGCCTTTCTGAAGGTGTGTACAGTTAGCCCTCGACTTACAATCGTTTGTTAAGGCTTTGTGCCACAACTTCCACCCCAGCCCCCTTTGGTAGTGTGCTTTGTAATAGATTGTCTATCCATTCAGCCAATCTGTACTCCAGGACGGATTGAGCAGGACCTGGGCACAGTTCCAGAGGTTGCAATTTGGGATTCAGACAACAGGACCAGTCCAGGAAAGGTAGTTTGACTTCTGCCTTTCTCACACCCAAGATTGCTTGAGCAATGGCTAGAGGCAACTGAGGAAAACCAGAAAGACCGGCTCAGCACACAAAGGCAGTCAGAAAACCAAGGCAGAGAGGACAGGGATAAATAAGGAGCAAATTAAGAAAACAGTAACCCTTAGCCTCAACATAAACTGTCGTTTTTCTTCTCTCAAAGCCATAGGGCGTACTACCTCATACTTCATCTACACCAGTGGTTCTCAACCTGTGGGTCGGGACCCCATTTGGGGTCGATCGACCATTTCATGGGGGTCGCCAAGCAAGGCTGTCTGCCATTTTTTTTGTCCGCCATTTTTTTGTCCGCCATTTTTCCCCCCTTTTCCGGCGGGTGCCTTACCTCCCTTGGGCTGGGCTAGCTGGTGGTCAGCCTGCTCCATCTCTGCCGCTTGCCAGCTACGCCTCGGCCGGCGCAGGGGGCGGAACCACGCATGCGCGGCGCTCCCAGGCAGGGAAAGTCCTCGACTTACGACCGGTTGGGTAGTCCTTGACTTACGACCGGTTTAGTCCTCGACTTACGACCGGTTGGGGTTGTGGCATTAAAAAGGTTGAGAACCACTGATCTACACCAAAATAGCAAGGCACAAAAACAAGCACAAACAGGCAGAAAAAAAAGGACAGCAAAATAGGCAAGATCACTCAGAACAGAGAAGCTGGAAAAAGGCTAATAGCAAAGCGCACCCACCAACCAAAAAGAGGGACTATCAATCAACAAACTCATGGAACAGGTGGCTGATACGATTGCGGTATGCAATACACGTTCCATGTATGATGCCCAAAGAACATCCAAACTATATATTTTTTATTTATTTATTTATTATTTAAATTTATTTACCGCCCTATCTCCCTTACGGGACTCAGGGCGGTGAACAGGCAATAATAAAAATCACAATAAATATTGAATAAAAAGCCTGCTCTAAAATACCCCATATAAAAACCCCTAGCAAAGCCCAATCAAAACTACGCCAAGCCGGCCGCGTGGAATAGATGGGTTTTCAAGGCTCAGCGGAAGAGGCGCAGTCCGTAGTTGTCCGTAGGTCGGGGGGCAGGTCATTCCAGAGGGCAGGAGCTACCATAGAGAAGACTCTCCCCCTGGGGGTCGCCAGCCGGCATTGACTGGCCGAGGGCACCCTAAGGAGGGAGTGAACTGGTCGAAGGGAGATATTTGGTAGGAGGCGGTCTTGCAAATATACATCAGATGATGATGATGATGATGATGATGATGATGATGATGATGATGATGATGATGATGATGATGATGATAATAATAATAATAATAATAATAATAATAGTAATAATAATAATAACAGTAATTAAAAAAAAGCAATGGATAGGAAGACCAGAAAAATAATGACAATGAATCATGCCCTTCATCCCACGCAGTGATATTGGCAGACTTTATCTACCAAGGCAAATAGGTGGGCGTGGAATGCTGCAAGTCAAGTACATCAGATGGTTGAAGAAGAAAAAATGGCTTTAGAAGAATATCTGAAGGACAGTGATGAAGATGCACTGAAATTAGTATATCAGGAAGGCTTACTGACTACTGGAGAGACCAAACTGGCCTACAAGAAAGACCAAATGAAGAACAGAATAGAGGCATGGGAAGACAAAGCACTGCATGGCCAGTACATTAAAAAAAAAAAAAATAGCTGGGAAAGCAGATAATAACAAGACCTGGCAATGGTTAAGAGCAAGAAAGTTGAAGAAAGAGACCAAGGGACTAATTCTGGTTGCACAAGACCAAGCCTTAAGGGCAAATGCATACAAAGTCAAAATGGAGAAGACAGCAACAGACAGTAAGTGCCGCCTATGCAAAGAAGCTGAAGAAACAGTGGACCACCTGGTAAGCTGCTGCAAGAAGATCGCACAGACTGACTACAAGCAGCGGCATGACAAAGTAGCAACAATGGTGCATTGGAAGATCTGCAAGAAATATCATTTGCTGTAAGCAAAAACTGGTGGGATCATAAAATAGAGAAAGTCATAGAAAATGATAAAGTTAAATTGCTCTGGGACTTCAGAATTCAAACAGACAAGCACCTGCAACATAACACCCCGGACTTAACAATTGTCGATAAGAAAGACAAAAAAGTCTGGATTATGGACATGGACAGCAGAATAAACGAGAAAGAACTGGAGAAGATAACAAAATACAAAGACCTACAAATAAAAATAGAAAGACTGTGTTAAAGGCAAGCAAGGGTAGTACCAATAGTAATAAGTGCCTTGGATGCAATCCCAAAACAACTAGAGCACCACTTGAACACAATTGGCACTGACAAATTCGCCATTAGGCAATTGCAAAAGGCAGCCTTACTAGGAACTGCTTCCATCCTGTGACGAGATCTCTAATACCATCAAACATCCACATCTGCCTATCCCAGGTCCTTGGGAAGGACTCGATAGGTACACAAAAATGCCAAATCCAGTCTGAACATCTGGCTGACTGTGCAATGATTAATAATAATAATAATAATAATAATAATAATAATAATAATAATAATAATAATAATAATAATAATAATAATAATAATAATAATAATAATAATAATAATGTTGGAAGGGATCTTGGAGGTCATCTAGTCTAACCCCCTGCTCAGACAGGAAACCCTACACCATTTCAGACAAATGGCTATCTAGTCTCTTCTTAAAAACTTCCAGTGTTGGAGCATTCACTGCTTCTGGAGACAGGTTGTTCCACCGGTTAATTGTTCTAACTGTCAGGAAATTTATCCTTAGTTCTAGGTTTCTTCTCTCCTTGATTAGTTTCCATCCGTTGCTTCTTGTCCTGCCTTCAGGTGTGTTGAAGGAAAAGTCTTCATCATGGTTCAGTCCAAGCCGGAGATAAACAACATGGCGACTGCTTTAGAAAGAAGGTTGCAGTTTATTGAAGAGGAGAGCCAGACAGGAAGATGGCTCCGGAAGAAAAGAGAGTGAGCACATGTAGGGAGTGGGTTTTTATACCCTCTGGAGCTTTTTGTTTGGAGTTGTTCCTGTGGCAGGAGCTTTGACCTGAGTCTGAGTGTGCCTTTCTGGTATTCTGATGGTGGTGGGTTAATCCTATTATGTCACAAAGGTCATATCCTGCTTCCCTGGGTCTGGGGCTGATGACTTAGATTTTTGGTGTGAAGGGTTGTTGATTCACATTGGGACAAATGACACAACAAACAAGCTGAGTATAATAGTTGTGGTTGTTGTTAGTTGCGAACTCATGTCCGACCCATCGCGACCTCCTGGACAACGTTCCTCCAGGCCTTCCTGTCTTCTACCATCTTCTGGAGTCCATTGAAGCTCAGGCCTACTGCTTTAGGGACTCCATCCAACGACCTCATTCTCTGTCGTCCCCTTCTTCTATTGCCCTCCATCTTTCCCAGCATCAGGCTCTTCTCCAGGGAGTCCTTCCTTCTCATTAGGTGGCCAAAGTACTTGAGTACAATAGTGAGGGATTACGAACAACTAGGCAACAAAGTTAAAAAAGCTAGGAGCACAAGTAGTTTTCTCATCGGTTTACAAGAAACAACCAAGCTCAGAAAGCACCAAGGATCCACAGTTGTTGTTGTCGTCGTCGTCATCGTCCTCCTCCTCCTCCTCCTCCTCCTCTTTTTCCTCCTCCTTCCCTTTTCCTCCATTTCTCAAATCCTACTCCTTTCTAGCACTGATGATGTTACCTACTTGGGTGATGAAACATCTGCAAGAAAACAACCATGATCAGAGAGCACCAAGGACTCCTCCTTTCCTTGTCCTCCTCCTTCCCTTCTCCTCCTCCTCTTCCCCTTCTTCTCCTCCCCTCAACAAACCCCACTCTCTTCTAGCACTGATGGTGTTATCTAGTTGCACATTGAAATGTCTTCAAGAAAACAACCCAGTTCAGAGAGCACCAAGGACCCCACAGTCCTCCTCCTCCTCCCTCTCTCTCCTGGACTCCACAAACCCCACTCCCTACTACCACTGATGATGTTGCCTAGTTTGGTAATGAAATGTCTGCAAGAAAATAATCATGATCAGAGAGCACCAAGGACTCTCCTTCCCTTCTCCTCCTCATTCCCTTCTCCTCCTCCTTCCTTTCTCCTCCTCCTTCCCCTCCACTCCACAAACCCCACTCCCTACTACCACTGATGATGTTGCCTAGTTTGGTAATGAAATGTCTGCAAGAAAATAATCATGATCAGAGAGCACCAAGGACTCTCCTTCCCTTCTCCTCCTCCTTCCTTTCTCCTCCTCCTTCTCTTCCCCTCCACTCCATAAACCCCACTCTCTTCTAGCACTGATGATATTGCCTAGTTGCACTTTGAAATGTCTTCAAGAAAACAACCCAGCTCAGAGAGCACCAAGGACCCCCACAGTTCAGCCCTGAGCTACAAATATTCTCTTCCATCTATGTTTGCAGTAACTTTCAGACCATTTCTGTTCCCATTTTCTTTATTTGAGACAAACAGGTATCCAGGAATAGGAAGAGAAGACAAACCATCGTTGAACCCATGTTCTTGGAAAGTGAAGTAGGCTCTCTGCCAAATCATGGAGAAATTCAGTCTCAGCTGAGGAAGAGGAAGAAAGAAGCCAGAATTCCTCCCAACAGGGTGTAGCTGATCTCTAGCCAGGAGGCCCCATCACGGTTGCAGAGGTTGGTGTGGCAACAGGTCACCAGACGCGTGGAACCAATTTCATCTATCTCGGAAAGGTTGCACGTCAGAGAACAAGACCGTGTGACGGTGAGTTCACCCACAAAAGGGTAGACTGCCAAACAACAACAACAACAAACAGAAATTTCAGAGAATTTGGGCATTTCTTTATGGCACATGCCCAGAGACACCCATGTATCATGCTAGAATTGATCCCATGTCCTCCAATGTCTTTTAATAAATTATCTGGGGAAAAATTCAGAGAAGAGCAACTAAGATGATCCAAGGCCTGGAGACCAAAACATATGATGAATGGCTACGGGACTTGGGTTTGGCTAGTCTAAAGAAAAGAAGAAATAGGGGAGAGATGATAACAGTCTTCCAGTATTTGAGAGGCTGCCACAAAGAAGAGGGGGTCAGGTTGTTCACCAAAGCACCAGAGGGAAGGACAAGAAACAATGGTTGGAAACTGATCAAGGAGAGAAGCAACCTGGAATTAAGGAGAAAGTTCCTGACAGTGAGGACAATCAACCAGTGGAACAGCTGGCCTTCAGAAATCATGGAGACTCCATCACTGGAGATTTTAAAGAAGAGCCTGGACAATCACTTGTCTGAGATGGTATAGGTTCTTCTGCTTGAGCAGGGGGCTGGACTAGAAGACCCCAAAGGTCCCTTCCAGCTCTATTTTATTCTAAATAATTTCTGGACCACCTTGGAAGGATGAGAACTGTAGGACATCTTCAATGATGGATACTCAGATTGGGGAAACCTAATGAACAGAGGCTTAAAATTATGGAGATCCATTCAGGTATTGCTTAGGGGGGTTGAGGCCAATTCACCACGGTCAACTTGCAGGAGCCAACATGCCATGGTCATCTCACCGCAGGAATAAACTAGCTGCGGGACAACAGTTACACTAATATCAAAGACATGGTGGAATAGAATCATTAAAGAAAGGGTGAAAAAGGAGGGTAAGAATGAAGTGTGAATGGCAAAAATTAACATATTTTTTAATTTACTTTAAATAATTAAATAGAACTGTTAAATTGTCCTGCAGCATCCAGTTTTGGTCACCACGGTGTAAAAAAAGATGTGGAGACTCTAGAAAGAGTGCAGAGAAGAGCAACAAAGATGATCAGGGGACTGGAGGCTAAAACATATAAAGGTTTCTGGAGGCAAGCTGTTCCACTGGTTAATTATCCTCACTGTTAGGAAGTTTCTCCTTAATTCCAAGTTTCTTCTCTCTTTGATCAGTTTCCAACTATTGTTTCTCGTCCTGCACTCTGGTGCTTTGGTGACCCCCTCTTCTTTGTGGTAGCCCCTCAAATACTGGAACACTGCTATCATGTCTCCCCTGTTTCTTCTTTTCTTTAGACTAGCCAAATCCAAGTCCTGCAGCCATTCTTCGTAAGTTTTAGTCTCCAGGCCTTTGATCACCTTAGTTACACTTCTCTGAACTTTTTCCAAAGTCACAACATCTTTTTTGTAGTATGGTGACCAAAATTGGCTGTAGTATTCCAGGTGTGGCCTCACTAGGGTTTTATAAAGTGGCACTGTTGGAAAACGTCTATTTCTCCTGATGTCCCAAAGGTGCTTTTTCAGGAGGCAACTGGACTTTCTTATTTTTCTCTGAAGACCTTCTCATCCAAGAAACTTCTTCTTCAGCTCTGACGGGATAGATGAGAAGTGAAAGGTCTTCAAAGAAAAACCAAGACAGTCCAGTTGCCTTCTGAAAAAGCACTTTTGGGACAACCATGACCTGGAGGACAGAGAATCTCCATAGACATTTATCCTGATGATAAGGAGAAAAACCATCCACTCAATTTTCCGGCTCACCAATCTGGAAAATTTTGAAAAGACAGATGGGCCTATTTCTGTACTGTATGCTGCATTAAATTTGTGTCCTGTACCATATTTTTTTTAAAAAATATATATAGTATTTCTCACATGAGACCACTTTCTACAGAGGGATGATTGAGAGCATCCTGTCCTACAGCATCACAGTCTGGTTTGAAAGCATCACTGCTTCAGACAGGAAGGTGGTGCAGAGAGTGGTGAGGACAGCAGAAAAGATTATTGGCAGTTCCCTCCCTCCCATCCAGAACATGGCACAGAAGTGTTGCTTGAGCAGGGTCCGCAAGATTATCTGCAAAGGATCGACACATTTTGTCATGTCCAGGCTGTGAGGTTATGTGAGGATGATCCAGAGGCACACATTTTTAATCACTTTTTTTATAGAATGAGGATGAAGAGGAGAGAAAGGCTACTCCATATGATCTTGAACTGCAGAAATTGAGACTTCGGTTAATTTTGCCCTCCCACCTCACCTTCTTCAAGAGAGTGCATGATCGTCATACACATGGTTTGGTTCGGCATACACTTAGCCACACTTAGGCATTTCTCCGGTCTGGTGGGCTCCCGGCAGAAGAAACATTGAAGAGTTTGGGCTGTTGTGAAAAAAAGAATTACATATAAGTACCTAGAACAGGGGTAGGCAACCTTGGCTCTTTTATGACTCGTGGACTTCAGCTTCCAGAATTCCTTAGCCAGCGTGGGGGAACTATGGCCCCCTCATGACTCGTGGACTTCAACTCCCAGAATTCCTCAGCCAGCATGGCTCAGGTTGGAAACCCCTCCCTTTCCCCTCAGCATGGCTGGCTCAGGAATTCTGGGAGTTGAAGTCCACGAGTCATAAAAGAGCCAAGGTTGCCTACCCCTGATCTAGAAGTATTAAAAGAGGAGAGAGAGAGAGAGAGAGAGAGAGAGAGAGAGAGAGAGAGAGAGAGAGAGAGAGAGAGAGAGAGAGAGAGAGAGAGAG
>NW_015390126.1:0-2042 GCF_001527695.2 Protobothrops mucrosquamatus
GAGGTCAAAGCTTATTTGGAAAACTCAAAGGAGGGAGGTTTTGAGGAGCTACCACTTCCCAGCAATGAAGTAACCAATGGAGAAAGCACTGTCCACAAACACAGACATCTGATATGGAGGTAACTGGACAATTAATAAACAACTTAAAAAAGAATTGTAGGCAGAATGGGATAAACATGCTGTGGGAGTAACTAAAGACTTGGCAGGTATGTCTGAGCAAATGAATAAAGAATTTAAGGAATGTCACCATTTCAGTCTTTTTGACCATACCCGTGGATGGCCCTGTCTTTGTGTTTGGCACTTTCCCACTTTGTTTTTTTCTTTGCTTTCTATGATTTTTTCTGTCACTGTAACTGATCTGGTTTGAAATATTTCAAGGGATATGGTAGAGCCATCACTGCATTTGGTGTATCTGCTCATTTGCAGTTTTATAAAAACTTTATAAAACTTATATTTGATTTGAGAAACTAACGGGGAAGAGATGGGAATGAACTCCTAATGATACTCTACTGCACACACTATTTTGAATTCAGAGCTTGCTGTACTGTCCAAGTTTTTTTTTCTTTCCTTTTAAAAATCAAAATGCATCTCCCTCCAGAAGGTAACAAAATAGGGAAAGCAGGCAGAGCATGACAAGACTAAAAACCACATCACAAGTGGTATTTGTTCTGCAGAGACTTTTTTCAAAGGGAGAAAATTCTAGGATACTTAATTTGCTTATAGGATGAACAATCCAAAGACACATGATTCCACTCCCCACCCTTTTTAAAAAAATCTTTTCAACCCAATGAAATACTCAAAACAAATTATGTAAAAGAGCGGAGAGCTCTGTTTGTTTATCTGTCTGTTGGCAGGTTGAATATCCAAAAATGATCAGAAGTGGACTAAATTTAGGTGGTGAAAGCAAATGTATATGTAGGATCTAGTATCCTCAACAAAATGAAGAAAGCAGCTTTATGCTGATGATGCAAGCTCCCTCCATCTTTTACATAAAAGCAGCCATCACCACTCACATACAAAAGAGACAGAGCTTCTTTTATCATTTGCCCATCTATGAACTCCCTGGGAAACCCCAAAGCAGAACATATGCAGTTTTCTCCATGCTTCCCACTGCCTCCCACATATAGGCACAAGCACACATAGATGCAACACAAGGGAAAAGGAGAAACTCACACAGAGAGATGTAAAACATGATTTCCATGTACAGAGGAGAATATGGGCATCACAAATTGTGGAGAGGAAAGCATTCCAGAAGCCATGCTCTGCAAATTTTCCCAACCTTATTGTTTTTTTCAACCTCATAGAATATTGGAAAGAAGTTATGCGAAGGGGGAAGTGACTCTCTCCATCTGTCTCTTTGTCAGCAGAGTAACTGTTGAGACTTGAAAAGACAGACTCTCTGCTGCTGGTAAAGAAGAGAGCAACCTTTTTTCATTTTTATTAGTTTATCAAAATATAAAATACAGAGAGAAATTTTAAAAAGTAATAGAAAACTGAGTGGGGGGAGAAAAAAAGAGAAAATATAGTGTATAGAGGGAAAAGGAAAGAAAAAAACACCGACTTTCAACGCTCTTTAGCACAGTAGAGGATAACAACATTACAACCTCAACTTTTTACTTTTACAAATCAGTATATATTAGCCATTTCTATAGCAACAAACCTATCTAATCAGCTGTTAGAAGTAAGTCTTCATCCTGGTTCATCCAAGCCCGGAATAAATAAGCAAACATGGCGACTGCTTTGGGAAGAAGGTTACAGTTTATTGCAGAAGAAAGATGGTCCTTGCAAGAAGGAGCAGAGGAGAAGAAAGAGAGAGAGCACATGGGTAGAAGGGCTTTTATATCCCCTCCAGCCCTGCTTGGAATAGTTTCCTGTTCCTGTGGCATGAACTTTGAGGCTATTTCTGAGTGTTTTTCTAGGCCTTGATATCTGTGGTTTAATCCCATTATCATATCCTGCTTCCCAGGTGATGGGGCTAATGACTCTTAAGAGCTTCTTTTGTCTTGAGATCCCTGGCTCCAAACTTCCTGATGGTTCCACAT
>NW_015390126.1:3814-6356 GCF_001527695.2 Protobothrops mucrosquamatus
CTGGAGGCAATCTTCTCACCACTTCATACCAAGCTTTCCAGGCTGTTGCTCTCTAGAGAGTGCACTACAGTTTCTGCCATCACCAGCCAGCAGGTCTATAGATGTGCTACTTGAGAGTGATGGAGGTTATTGAAGTCATGGGGATGGTGCTTTATTTAATGGCCAAATCACCATTATACTAAAGGAGCACCAAATGCTGATCTAGGCTGAAGACAGTCAGTATAGCATTTGTCAGAAAGAGGGTGAGTTTACATTGTGAGTTCATTTTTGTCAGAATAAAGCTTTTCTTCTCTCTTTACCAAATCCTTTAATTTAGAGGTGGAAGTTCTAATTTGCTTGCACAACCCAAACCGTACCACATTGCATTTTTCTGTGCAATTAGTTAAACTCGTCTTTTCAGAGGCAGAAATAATCAGTTTCCTCTTATCCCCTAGACAAAAGCATGTAAGAGTGTTTATACAGAAGGAGGAAAAAGCAATTTCATGCTACAGAAGAAGAATGCAGGATGAAATTATTTCATTCATTATCTTAAATAGCTGAATTCCTACTTTCATTTTCCAAAAGGTAGTCTCTGCATCAGTGCAGGATCTGTCCATTGGAGAGATGAAAGGAGAAAGCCAGATTCCTGTATTATTCCTGTATTATTTTTGAATTTTCAAACCAATATCCTTCAGTGTTTTTTAAATAACATTTATGTAATCAATAAAATTGTATGCCTAAGGTCAGTTGAAGAAAACATAGCAAAAAAACCCAAAACAATCCTACCAAGAGGAAGGAGGCTATTAAACAGAACACAGACCTATTATATTAGCCAATCCTAGGTGACATTTGGACCCTATTGGACCCTATTGATTCCCAGAGAGAATTTGGGATTTTCCATCAGGACTTTGGTGGACAGTTCAGCCAAAATCGTAGTTGTAGCCTAAAATGGATTGGTGCTTGAGGCCTTGAATGTATTGAATCATTGCTGTGGCCTCTACCTGTGTGCAGATCTCAGAGTGCCCATGCTTTTGGAGAAACTTCAGGAGATTAAAGCACTAGAAGAGATACCTAGAGCAGGACTGGAGGAAGACAGAGAGTAAATCTGAGTGAATACAAGTAAAAGCCCATATATAGGAGCACATCATGGCGATAAAGGCAGTGAAGCATTGTTAATGCTCTTCCCTCATTGCATCTGCCAATAGCCATTTAACAACCATACTTAAGAAGATTCAATCTTTGCTGTGAGAGGGACGAGTCTGTGATGATGATGATGATGATGATTATTATTATTATTATTATTATTATTATTATTTAGTTCTTTAGTTCTTTATATCCCACCTTTATTATTTTTATAAATAAGGCAATGAACATACCTTCCTCCTCCTATTTTTCCCACAACAACAACCCCGTGAGGTGAGAGAGAGTGACTGCTTCAAAGTACACCTAGCCAGCTTTCATGCCTAAGGCAGTACTATAATTCACAGTTTTTGGGTTTCTAATTTGGTGCCTTAACCACTAGACCAAATTGGCTCTAGCTATTCTAGCCATCTGGCAGATAAAGTTGGTCAGATCCTCTCCAACCTGGATCCTATCAGCTCTCCCACGTAAACCAGATAGGAAACATGACCAGATGAAGTAATTTTGTTTATTTTATTCTATTGTAAGGTTAATTAACAGAATATTGCAAATCTTCCACTGCCACTTCCACTGCCAATCACTGCTTGATCTATTATGACAGGGCCTTCCTAAGATTCTTTTTCTGACCACTAAACCACTGGGGGCTCCTGCCTCTCTTGTCTGATTGTTTTCCAAGCAACATCTTTTCCCCTTATTGCTTAAGGTCATCCACGCATTCCATTACAGATCTTCTGTCTAAGTCCAACTGAAGTGCCTGAGACATGGTCTTATGAAGTTATCTAGACTGAATTTGAGTCTGTAGTTCCTGTTGAAGGACTAGTTCTTTCAAACTATGAGCTCAGCAACAGGTTTATTAGTTTCAAGTCCTTTGTGAGTTGCTAAAGGTGCCCAGGACATGACATGCAATTGGAATCTCACAGTGGCATTGACTTTCTTGAGTCAGAGGTTAATTCTTCTGGCCTTAAAAAAAGTGGTGGTGTACTTTCTCTTCAAAAGACAATGCTTGACCCAATTTTCATCCAGTCTTCCATTTTCACTTTTTAGGTAAAGTTATTGAGAAAATGGCCAGACAACAGCTTCTGAGGATCTAAAGGAAATGGATTATCTGGATTCATTTAAATCAGGTTTTAGCTGCTCCTTGATCTCTCAGAGGCTTTCAATACTGCCAAGTGTTGTGTTCTTTGTATTCCCCCCCCCTTAATCCCCTATGCATATCCTGATCACCCATTAAGGGTGATTGCCCTTCACCATTGATCGCCCACTAAGGGTGATTGCCCTTCTCCATCTGCATACAGTTTCATGCCCGTTGCTGGTTGGCTAACTAGCAACAGGGTCTTGCCAGCCAATGGAATTGTGTGATTACAAGCCAGGGGAATCCCATAAAAGAGGGCTCCCCTGGCCCAGAGAGCCAGTCCGGATTTAC
>NW_015390126.1:10205-11591 GCF_001527695.2 Protobothrops mucrosquamatus
ATGCCCGTTGCTGGTTGGCTAACTAGCAACAGGGTCTTGCCAGCCAATGGAATTGTGTGATTACAAGCCAGGGGAATCCCATAAAAGAGGGCTCCCCTGGCCCAGAGAGCCAGTCCGGATTTACTTTATGCCTTGCCAATAAACCAAGAGCTGACTGTCACTCGACTCGTGTCTTACTGCCTGCGCGATCTAACACCAAGCATGACTGGCTGCAGGGATTGGGAGCAGGAATCACCATGTTAGAGTGGTTCTTTTTTCCTCTGTGCTCAATTTCAGTTGCTGTTGATGGGGAGAGAGATCAAGCGCATAGTCCTGCACTTGTGAAGTGCTTTAGGGCTCAGTGCTTTCACTTTTCCTCTTTAAAATCTCCATGAAGCCACTGAGTGAGGTGATCTGCCAGTTGGGATTTGGTATCTTCATTATACTGATGATACTCAATCCTGTGCTATCCAAATGATGTTGATAACCTGTTCCAGTGCCTAAAGGCTATGTGGATTTGGATCTCAGGCTCAATCCTCCCAAGATCAAATGATTGTGCATATTTGGATTTTCTGGTCTAGGAGTCTTTCCACCTCTAATCTTGGATGGTGTACAGTCATGGATGGGTCTTCATGGATTCACAGCCACTGTTCAAAGAGCAGGTGGCAGCTATGGCTAGAAGACCCTTTCCACACAGAGGTATCCAGTGTGCCTGTTATGCCCATTACTGGATTCCAGATGGTCACCCATGTGACTTCACAAAGGACTGTTGCAATGCTCTCTACATGAGTTTGCCTTTGAAGTTGCAGCTGGTCCAGAATGGTTCAGGCAGCAATAGGTATGTTCAGTGGTGGGATTCAAATATGTAAACAACTGGTTCTCTGTGTGGATGCCACTTCCGGAAGTCTGTTCTGGGCCTGGGCAACAAAAAATTAGCTACCGGTTCTGCCGAACTGGTGCAAACTGGATGAATCCCACCACAGGGTATGTTGCAATATGCTCATGTCACATTAGAGCTCCAGAGCTACACTAGCTATCAGCTAGCTTCCATACACAATTCAAGTGCTGGTTACCAGCTATAAAACTCTTCATGGCATAAGGTCTACTTACTTGAGGGATAGCATAACTCTTATAATTTTGCCTGCCCAGTAAGAGTGACCCACTCCAGGCCTCTTTGATTAAGCAATGTCATCTAGTAGGACCTAGGACAGGGGTGGGCAAACTTTTTGACTCGAGGGCCGCAATGGGTTCATATATTGGACCCGGGGGCCGGACCAAGAGTAGATGGATGGTGTGTATGTGTGAATTAATTAAAAAACCAAACCAAAACATGAGATTTCAGTGTCACAATTACATAAGTGTTTGCACTTATCCATAGCAACTTTGATTTATTTAACTATTTTTCTG
>NW_015390126.1:12099-19392 GCF_001527695.2 Protobothrops mucrosquamatus
CAAAACAAAACAACAACAAGCAAAACACGAAGGCTAGCCAGCCACCGGGAGCACTAGATAATTTATTCATTTATTCACCTCACTAGACACAGCATGAGGTGAATAAATGAATAAATTATCTAGTGCTCCGCGGGCCGGCTTGAAACGGCCGCCGGGCCGTATACGGCCCGCGGGCCGTAGTTTGCCCATTGCTGACCTAGGACATGGGTAGGCAATCTTGGCTCTTTTATGACTCGTGGACTTCAACTCCCAGAATTCCTGAGCCAGCAGGAATTGCCTACTCCTGACCTAGGAAGTGTGCTACTCTGTCGGGTCACCTGCTCTCTGAAGCAGCATCCCCCAGAAATCTGTATGGCTGCCACCATTATAGGAAGTCACTGAAAACCTGGCAATTCTTCCAGCCTTAGGATAAGGTGATAGTGTCAAGTTCTTATAGGATTTTTTAAATAAAAAAATGGATCACTTTTCTGGATAACTCTAAATTATAAGATAAATCAAACAGAAAGTGTGGATTTGCTGTTTTTCTCTTTCACTGTCAGAGGTCTAGGTGTGCAAAAGTGAAAGGCATTTTTCTGGGGCCTTTGAAAGGAGGCAGAATCCTGCTCCATTCAAAAATATTTCATTTCAGAGCACCTACAAAAATGCCATGGTCAGTAGATTTATACTAACAGAGATTTTTCCCCCCTGCCAGTTAAGAAGCTTTTCTACTGCATTCTAATCCTTTTCACTCAACAGTAGCTGACATTAGGATTGGACTCAAAGGTGAGGTGATGATTATTTGTTAAGCATGCATTCAATTTCCAGAGGATTTTCTGACTCAGCCATTACAAGGATTGCATATTGCAAAGTCCGTTGGGATGGAGTGCAGTATTTATACAATTTCCCTCTCATGAAAAGGCCATCAGTTCAGATCCACCCATTTGCCATGTTCTTCCGTGTAACAATACTGCTCATTTTCCTGTTTCCTGGTGAAAATAAATGAATGGAATATTTAACTCTTAAAATAGGTTTACCTAAAGATACCTACTCCTCATCATGACAACATCAAGATATAGGGCATACTTTTTTCCCCTATTTGCTGATCCACACAAATGTATAACTAAATCTTGAAAATGATTTCAAGGTTAATAAATCTATCTGTGGGCAAGGCTAATGAAACACAGACCCAATTAATATATATTTAAGCAGCTTTGTCTAATTTGCAATTGACATATTTTCCAGGCACATTACATCCAGGCTAGTTTTTATAATATAACCTGAAAAATTCAACAGTAGGTTTTATATATGTCAGCAGAGAAATGGCCTTTTTGCAGCTTGTCTTTGAAACAAGAAAGAAAATCTTCATTAAAAAAAAATCAGAATGTAAAAATAGGCCATAAATGACTTGGGAATATTACTGAGAAGAAAAATGAATCTTATCTTTGACTGAATACTGTACTTACAATCTGTTGCATGCTTTATCATATAAATTCTCAGATTATATTTTTATAGAGGTGGCTGTGAAAATTACAAAAACAAAACATAAAAACATAGTGCATCTCCATAAACAAATTGCATAAACTGAACTTTAATTATTTTTAGGAAATCAAATTGAACGTAGAGTTAATTATTCATCCTAGCATGTCTAGGCAGGAAAGAATTCAAATTAAAAGCAGAGTTAGAATATTACCTTGGGACAATGTTATCATAAAATGGCAATTAAATTCTCTAAAATCTTGTTTTACAGTGATAAAAAAATTGACTCCTCTAAGTGCCAGAAATAGCAATAAATACATTTAATACTTGCCCATCTTCAGAGTTCAGGATCAAAGCTAAAGGCTTGTCATATTGTCCCTATGAATGGGAAAAAATATTTTGCATTTTTAAAAAGGTTTTGAATGGTTGGCAAGGGTTATATTTGGATTACATGCAAAATCTAGTTTGGCCTATCATTTCAAACAGAAAACAAAATAAGTAAATCCAAAGTGTATTGTAGAATACTGAGAGCTGTCCTATAAGTTACCAAATGTTGTCCTTGTAAATGTTGCATTTATCCAATGGGGGAAATCCATTGCCAAGGCCTACATAGATGCATTTTTTTTAAGTACAACAGATGGCTGGTACTTCCTTCTGCTAGTTCCAAGATTATTTCAGTCTATACTTTAGATATATCTCACATAAAAATAGAAATATATGCATGCTCAAAGCAGTTTCCCATTTATTATTGGTGGGAAAGAGGCCTGAAATGTCAAGGGTAGAATGCATGTGGCTGGCATTGTCAAATAAATGCTTCCTTCTAAATATTAAACATTGTTCAAACACAAGGGAACTGCAAACTTATCTGGGAAAGAGTCAGCTCCCCATCTTTCCTCTCTTTCCTCCTCCTCTGAGCCCTAGCAATCTGGAGATGTGATGCTAAGCCTGGAAGGGGTGGCAGAAGTAGAGAAAGTTGGCTGACTCTTAACATTTCCACATTTAAGCACAGCCCTCTGAAAGACCCTCTTCCTACCTGCCTGGGAAGACTCTCCAGCTAAAAGCCATCATGAATATTCCTAACTGCACTCACACATGCTTGAACTAGATTCCAGTCTGCGAGGTCCTTGGTGCTCTCTGAGTTTGGTTGTTTTCTAGTCAGTGATGATGTTAGCTAGTTCAGGTAACGAAATGTCTGCAAGAAAACAACCAAACTCAAAGAGCACCAAGGAACCTTCATGTCAACTTTGAGCTGGAAATATTTTCCTTTACTGAGATTCCAGTCTCTCCTGCAGCACAAGACAAAATGATGATGGAGGAACAGTCCCACTGAGCAGAAGGAAAAGGTCTTGTCTACAAAAGCCTACAATAAGAAATGGGCAAATCTCATCCCTGACCAGATCATTGACCACAACATCATTAAGGTTTGGCAGATCCTTTGTATAGTAAGATATATCAGAATGGGGAAAACATCTCTTTTAAGCTAAAATACCTAAATATTAATGCCAGCTGTCTCTGTGATGGGCTAGGGATAGATGGAGGCAATGTTAATAGAGCATCTTAATGCCATGGCTACAGCGATGTGAGGATGAGCCTATGTCTGAAGTAGTTTGATAATGTCCAGTCCAGATTTAGAAATTCAAGCATCTGCCAAATACCTGCTAATTGGCAGGTGTCATTTGGGTAGCAGATATATCAGATGAGCAAGAGGGGTTAACCATGTCCTGCCTTTTGCTTTCCCACTGAAAATTTCCATTGCAAAAAGTTGCTTTTCTTTGCTTTTCTGTTGTGACCAGGCTTATGGACAGATTAAGAGAAGCAAAGTAGTACAAGGGTTAAAGATGAAGGATTTCTGCTCTGCCTGATGCCTTTTCATTTCAAATTGTATCTTTTCTTCATAGCTTTTCAGTTGTTCAAAATGGGAGATCCAATTTAGCCTAATTAATATGCTCCTCCTCCTCCTCCTCCTCCATTTTAACGTATCATAAAGTTAATTCCTATATATTTCAGATACTAGCTCCACTTATAGTTTTGCTTGTTTGCTTTTATTTTGAATTCTCCCAGTTGATCATTGGGGTTAAATCAAGTTGAAAAAAATATATGATGATGACATACTTAAATAGTAACATCCAGTTTGCTCCCAAATCCACTAAAAAAAGGTGAGGGGAAGGGAGAGGAGAGATATAGCAATATAAAGTAAAGCACCGCCAGTATCAGCTTCATTCATTGCAAGATTCCCAGGACAGAAATACAGAGAATATAAACAGGCAATTGCCTGTTATTGTATAAGTTTGGGTAATGAGCAAGCAAATTACCACTACACAAAGGCAGATAAGGGGGGGCTGGAACTGAAACCAAGGCATATATAGAGACATAGGAATAGCTTCAACAGTGTGTCACTACCATCTATTTGTATCATTCTTGAGTTACAATAACGATTTAGTTCTAGCTGTATTGTGTTGAGTCCCTGTGAAGCTCCAGCAAGTTAATGACTGCCTCACGGCATCTTGACAACCAGGAAGTCACTAAACTCTCAATTTCTCCCAAGTCTTTTGCTTCTTGTGCCTGTGCTGGTTTTTCCCATGATGGAAAAATGCAACTCAACCCAGAGAAAAAGAGTGGCTCTAAAACAGGGGGGGGGGGGCAACAGCACCTCACTGACTATCTGCATTTTCACTTTACCTTCCTAGCCCAAAAAGACAGAGTTTCCCAATGTTTAACTTCAATTTGAAAAAAATTGAGGGAACAGTCTCCAGATAGATGTCTCCTGAATTGTTAGAGAATTGGATGCACCATTTTAGAGATGCCAGAAAGATTGATGGTCTTTCTTAAGGTTCACACTTTGTTTATGAGCCTCACCTCTTTCTTCAGCCCACTAAGATATCATGAATGGCAGGCTAATTTATCATGGCCATAATGATAGAGCAGTTCCAACTTAATGTATTTGTTTCAGAAACAAGACACTTTTTATATTGATTTTTAATTAACCTAAATAGTAATTCTTTTGCTTGATCTTTGTTTTTTATACTATTTTATAGGCAAAAATAGGAATATGTTAACAAATAATAATCAGCAACTGGCGATATCAAGCTACAGTGGTGAAACAGTTTTCACAGGACAAATAGTATATAAGCATTAATTCACTTTCCCCTTAAGTTTAGGATATAGGTAGTTTCATCTGAATTGAAACCAGATCTTTAAACTTTGTTATGACAGCTGGGTCTTGAAGTATATCAGTATATCAGGGAGAATATACTACACTGTTGATCAGGCACCAAACACACACACACACATAAACACACATAAACACACACACATACACGCGCACGCACGCACGCACACACACTCACTCACTCACTCACACACACACACACACACACACACAAAACCTCCCTAAAACCCTACTGTCTTGTATAAATAACATTGTATCCATGTATTTCCTTTGGTGTTTCAAGGGGGCTTTGAGTACCACATTCGGCTTAATGGGCTAACTCTCAACCTCAGATTTTAAAAGTTTTCCTTAGGTAGATGGATATACCTTACATAGTTTTGGATGCTACGGATCCAAAGACATCTCTTAATTACTGGATATTCTAAACCAGGATGTTGCTCCTGAAAAAGCAATTGATTCTGTTGCAGAGGGAATATGTCTGTGGTTACCTTCCATTAGTGAACCTTCCATTGGCACAGTGGAACTTTTTGCTACTGGGGAAACTCCTTCCTATTGGTACAGTTATTACACAGACTCTTTTGCCATATCATAATCACCATTTTATTCCCTGTCTAAAGTTGTTCAAAGAAGATTTGTTTAAATCACTATCTTTGACTTTCTCACTTTAGAAGAGATTTTTAATACCTTATTTTAACATGATGGTAGATAATAATTCTCTTTAAAACCTCTCTATGCCTTTAAATCAATGGGCAACTATACATACTAATGCTCAGATTTGCAATAACACAAAAGTTGGAAGATCTAAGGCCTTTAATAATGAATATATATATATATATATATATATATATATATATATATATATATATATATATATATATATATATATATATATATATATATATATATATATATATATATATATATATATATATATATATATATATATAGTTCTAGTAGATAACCCACCAGAATATGTTTTCAAAGCTTCTCATGAGGTTCCACCTGTTTTGAACAAAAGCCTCCTTGAATATGGAATTATTTTAATTACTTATACTATACTTCTTAAAAAGCTGACCATTACATTTTCACTCTTTATTACTTCTACAAGCTTCTCAAGATAAAGTTAGGTGGTCTCAAGATAAGAATCAGAAGTAGAAGATGACAACAACAATTTGGATAGTTAGAAAGCCTGGTTCTTTAATATCAACCCCCACAAATATTTTCATTAAAAATAACACAAATCACCATGTATTAAGAATCATTCCATTCAATATAATAGAGACTAATAAGTTGCACACCTATTACAGTTTTCTACTGAAAGAATGTATTATTGTTAGCATCCCTTTTCATCTGAATAGAAGAACAAACTTTGGACAAGTATGGGCTTAATGATTTTGAATCTAGACTAATTATTTAAATTAAGTTTTTATCAATTTATCATATGAAATAATATAACATCATCTGAGCATTCCATATAATTAATACATTAATTAATTCAGTCAAAATTCAGCCTTGCCCAGATATTATACTTATATGCATTGCAAGAGCTTGAACTAGGTAACATTTAAAGTCCACTCAACCTTTATAGTTCTACAATGATACTTTAGGACATAGTAGTAATTAGGTTTCAAATGAACTCAGTGCCCAGTAAATTTCAAAATGAGGATGAGATGTAGAGGTTATTCACATTGCTTTTCAGATATCTACTAAGCATTTATTAAAAAATTTCCAGTAGTAAATTTATGCATCTTTTAATTGCCTAACTTTGAATTCAGTTCATCAAAAGTTTCCTGAACGAGTTCTTTAGAGGTACTGGAAGCTATGCAAGAAGATTATGCAAAAGGTATCCAAAACAAACTTTCATGCATTCAATTTTAACGTCTATAGCCATGTTTCTCATCTCACAATGGCATAGAAACAATGTTATCATCTGTTATGTACTATACGACTACTTTTTGTTGTTGTTGTTGTTGTCATCTCTTCTTAAGAATATTCAGCAAATGCAGGCAATTTAAGGTCAATCATTTTATCCCAGAGCCTAAGGACTGTCCAAGTACTACTGTGATCATTCTGAAGCTCTAATAGTTCTAATTTTGTGAGCTGTTTTGACAATTACATTGTTGTAGGTCTAATTTTCCAATAATCATGAGGAAGCATTAGTCAATTTAGTAAAAAAAATCTCTGTATTCCAATTGTTAAGTCCCAATACTTTACATTTTTGCGCAATTTCTTTTGAGTTACTTTAATAATCATTTGGTATTGCCACATCTTTAAATAAAACTTGATTTTCCTCAACTATGGTGCATGGAGGAGGCAGTTTGAAATTATCTGGTTGGGATGGAGATCAGATCTACTTGGCTCTAGTTGGTCTGGCAAGTCTGCTGTGAGACCAAGCTGTTTGGTCCTGTGGTTGGGGGAGAGTGTGAAGGAATCAGGAGGCAAACTGGAACCTAATCTCTGTAGCTACTTATTTTTTATTGTATATGTGTATGTATGTTTTCTCACAGGTAGATTTATCAAACAACCTCAAAATGATTACACCAAAAGACTGTGCAATCCCAACCTTCTGATGATGAACACTGCATATTCACCACTCCAGCTCTTAAACATCAGTTTGATTCATGCCATGCTACAGAATGAATGACCATTATTCCTATAAGGTGACTTGA